>NC_135550.1:8689863-8804863 GCF_964340395.1 Glandiceps talaboti | reverse complement strand
GACCTTTAAAGTTGACCTCGACCTTTTGCATTAATTAACAAAATCGAGCCAATTCTTGCCTATCACTGACACATTGTCGTATTTTACATCCTGTCATTTTCTTGTAAATCATTTTTACAAGTAATATTGGAGAAAAGAACTATACACAAGCATTATTTTTGGTGCTCATATCGGTTTTACTGAATGTCAACCATATTTGTATCTAAAAATCCTTATTTACTGCATAACTCAAAACTGTAACAAATAGACTCCATTCGAGTGTCTACCCCAATATTATCAGATGCAAGCTATCTTTGGAGACCTTGACCTTTGACCTTGACCGTCAGGGTCAATTATCAAACTCGAGCCAAGTCCTGCCTATCACAGACACAATGTAGTGTTTACACATTGCCAATTTCTTTTAAATCATGTTTACACATAATATGATGAAGGGAAGCATTATTTTTGGTGCTCATGCAAATTGTACTGAATTGCATTTTTTTGTTACCACCAATTTCTTTTAAATCATGTCCCCACTCAGTCGCATAGTAAAAAGTATTTCAGTGCGGGGGAGTCAGTGTCTTCTACAAAGACTTGTTACTTGAGTCGTTTTGCTACCATTCATCATGTATAATATTCTGAATGAAGTTAGTTGATTTGTAAGACATTCACAATCCTTGCATATACTAAATTGAAAATATTAATCACTACTCATCTGTGATGATTTTTATATTACCATCAGATATAATTTAAACCCAGGAGGTCATTCCGAGGATGCGGAGCTGTGGCAAGCACTTGATATTGCTCAATTGAAAAGTTTAGTCCAAGATTTACCAGGTCAACTTGGTGAGTCATTGACGTTTTATCGACCTTTTGATATGCAGTTATCATTGCCTCATACTCTATTAAATATCATTTCTTTTTTAATGCTTAAAGATAACATGGACTCTTTATGTAGTATTGGAAAATATTCAAAGTTGCATACTTACCATTGCCTCATACTAATACAATGTCCTTCACAGCATGAACACTTATTATCGTATTAGAGAATATTAAGTTGGATATTGATGAAATGCATAGTTATAGTCTGATCACTAAGGATTATGTCAAAGTAGTTGGAAGAGTTACCTGCACTTGATATTATTTCCATAGCTATTAGCAGAGACTAAGAGTAAACATTTGTGTTAACCCTTGACTTTTAAACATTAATCATTTTTTTGTTTAAAATATCGTGATTGCAGTTAAAAACATATGCTATCACGGAATACATCTGGCTGCAAAATATTACAATTCAAATTTTTAATTCCCTTTATGCTGTCACTGGACAAAGAACCACTCGTAATCTTATCAATTGAAGTTTCTGAGAGTCAAAATGTTTTTGTTCTTGTTAGACCACACACTATTGACACCACAAGAAATTGTTTATGGTGATAATGAAAGTAACCTTATTAGGTGAATTGAATTGTAACAAGCAAGTTTACAAAGACTAGTTGCCGAAAAAAACGAGACCACGTATATCAGTATGATCATGAGATACCTTGACAAATCCCCAAAAGGTCAACAAACAAAGTACCTTACAATTCATGCAAGTATACAGTGTGGATCGAGAAGGGCATACATACTTCGTAAATTCAGAGCAATTGGCATTACAAATCCATAGAATACCAAATACCAATTAACAATAACAACAACAACAACAACAACAACAACAACAACAACAACATGTATATTGACCAACTTATCATCTTACTGTACTTACTGACTGTCTGCCTGCCTGTCTGTCTGTCTGTCTGTCTGTCTCTCTGTTGTATGTATGTATGTATGTCTGTCTGCCTGTGTCTATGTGTGTCTGACTCTATCTGTCAGTCTGTCTGTGTGTCAGTGTGTCTGTATGTCTGTCTGTCTGTCTCTGTCTGTCTGTCTGTCTGTCTGTCTGTCTGTCCCTCCCTCTGTTCTCTCTCTCTCTCTCTCTCTCTCTCTCTCTCTCTCTCTCTCTCTCTCTCTCTCTCTCTCTCTCTCTCTCGTCATACATGCTAAATGTGTCGTGTATGTATGAAATATAAGAAGACACATGTACAATATTTTCCTCTCTCACAAACTAGACCCATTGAGAGAGGTATTTTCAGGCTGACTCACAATTTAGTAATATCGAAAGGTCCGTTTGCATACATTTAACGTGTTTGCTGTATACAATTACAAAGAACATCTATAAGATCATGTTGCTGAGATGCAATATTTAAAACAATGCCATACTTTCTTATATACTTCCTTATCTATTGAACCAGTGATCGTAGTTTTAATTCTTGTGAATTACTTCCTGTACTGCCACGTCTATAATTATCAAAACAATACAATTTCAGATTCGGAAGTTTGTGAGGGAGGGGACAACTTCAGTGTCGGTCAGAGGCAGCTGTTCTGCTTAGCAAGGGCATTTCTTCGTAAATCGAAGATACTTGTTATGGATGAAGCCACAGCATCTATTGATTCAAAAACGGTATGTGACTTTTGCTTTCAGTTAACATTCGCAGTAATTCAAATGAAGCTTTGCCATTACGTACCACATTATAATAGACAAATATCTTATATAAACCTGGCCATATGGATGAAGAAATGGACGGATAAACCAGTTTGTTTTCCTACTTTAAAAATGTGAAATAGCATAGACGAATTCTGTCTTTCTGACTCAATAAATTGCAAAAGATAAGTTTGGAAAATAAATCTTTAAAAATAGCGCCAATGGCGTTGTGGAACAACTGTATTTGACTGTTGCTATGGACATGGTGTTGTTGCTATGGGTATTTGCAAACATTTTGGAATATTTATTAACTTGCCTACCTTTTCCACTTTTCATCTTTGCAATATAAACCATCATGTAGCTGTTTCTATGGGCTTGGCCCTGTTGCTAAGCATATTTGCAAACATTTTTTGAATCTTTAGTACCCATCCTTGTTATCTTTGTAATATTCATTCTCATTTCACTGTTGCTAAGGGCGTCGTTATGGTTGTAGGGACAATTGTGTAGAAATGTTTTCAACAATAACTGCAGAATAATACCTCCAGAAACATCCCACCAAGTTTCAACCCATTCACCATGCAGTTTCAAGATATAAATTTTTGTCCAAAATTGCGATTTGTAGACCTTATCAGAATATCACTATTGGGATCATAACGTTATGAATACAGCTTCATCTACACATCCCCAGATGCATCCCCATGAAATGTCAGCTCAATCTGCTCAGTAGTTTTGGAACTATATATTTTTTGAGCAAAAAGACACTTGTTAGCCCTAATTTGCATATAATTGATGAATCATCATGCCATGAGCAATTCTTAAACTTTACATCTCTAAGAACGTTCCAACCAAATTTCAGATCAATCTGCTCAGTAGTTTTGGAGTTTAATTTTTTAAAACCAAAAATCCCATTTTTGACCTAATCACACACCGGTTGAAAGATCATTTTGAATTGAACTATTTCCCAATTAGACACCAAAGATAATATATATCCATCAAATATAATGGTAATCGGTCCAGTGGTTTTTTACTTGAAGTTGTTTACACAGAGACCTTATCATTTCAGTTTGTTAAATTTGTTAATGTACTACACAATGTTGTTTGTAAACAAACTACTAGTAAGTAAACAAAACTAATAACTGCAATCTTAAATGACTATTAGCAATCAGTTTAGTATATGAACAAGCGGCCAAAACATACGCAGTTTGGACATTATTTTACTGATTACTAGTGTTTTTAATACCCAGTGTTTGAAATAGAATTTATCTGTGTGTATTTGCACAGGATGCCATTTTACAGGAAGTCGTGAGAAAAGAGTTTGCTGACCGGACTGTGATAACAATTGCGGTAAGTATTTTCTCCTTTCGTTTAAACTTTTACAGAAAACATTTTCTTCACAAGGGTAATGCTTGGTGCTCGATTCCATTCATTTTTAATGCAACTTGCACATACCCAGAATAACCAAACGTAATAGAAAAAAATTACTTAATCATCTCATTATATATGTTTTGGACACAATATTCCCTTCATCTCAATATTGAATTAGCATATATTCATGTTACATTTATTTATATTCCAGCATCGAATTGGTACAATATTGGATTCTGACATGGTACTTGTGCTGAACGATGGCAAAGTGCAGGAGTTCGACTCGCCACAATATCTACTGAGCAAAGAAGGCAGTGCATTTGCTGCACTTGTTCACGGCAGCAACTAACTGATGAATAACATATACCTTACACTTCATAGACGTTCACATGACTTTACAAACATAGAACATGTGTTCATTATTAATTAGATGAAAAGTGTTATTTGAGTTGGTATTTTGAAAGGCCCAGATTTTAATATAATATTTTGTCATGGCTTTCAAATTTAAGAATTATTAGATTAGATGTTAGTTGTAGAGATTAATTTCCGCATATTGCATGTCATATTAAAGCCTTTACATCAAAATGCAGGGACAAAATCATAGCAATTCTTTACGACTTATAACACGGCTTCAGAGAAAAACGTTCATGCGAATTTCAATTGATATAATTTGTTCACGATATAGTAAACAACATGCAATCCGGTACTCAAACTGACGTTTGTGTATTGGACTTTTCGAAAGCATTCGATAAAGTTGGTTACGAGCATTTGATAGATCTAGAGAAACTGAAATGGTATGGTGTGAATGGCGTAACTAATAGATGGATACAAAATTTCCTTTAAGTTAGTCATCGAAAAACAGGCTGACCCCATCACTTCATTCTAAAACATGACCCCCCCCCCCCATATATAATATTTACATGACAGGTATTTTTTATAGTGACTCAGTGTGAACTGCTTGACAGTCTTGCCTCTACTTTATAAGATCCCGGGTTAGCACTATCATAATTACAATTATTGACTACACAGAGTAAATATATTCCAAAAGGAGTTTAATAGCATGTTGATAGTGAAAGGTAGGGGAAAGCTTGAGAAGGGAATATGTACATCTCTTATGGGGGGTCCTAGGGGCTCTACCCCTAGAAGCGCTGGAGGTTTTTAACTCCGGAAAGTCAATTTTGAGACTATTCAGACATTTTCAGAAAATAATTTCCAAGCTTTACAAGACACCACTAAAAAGCAACTACATAGGGCCGAAATATCTTTACAAAATACTTTGATAGCATCTTGACAGTAAGAGGGGAAGAGCTTGAGACTGGGATATGTCCATGTCATGGGTGGGGGTCCGAGGGGTCTCCCTCTAGAAGTCCTAGAGGATTTTTACTAAATT
Source organism: Glandiceps talaboti (assembly GCF_964340395.1). NCBI lineage: Eukaryota > Metazoa > Hemichordata > Enteropneusta > Spengelidae > Glandiceps > Glandiceps talaboti. The sequence goes on along the minus strand of NC_135550.1, from coordinate 8,799,614 downwards.
TTTACTTAATCCATGTTTTACAAGACAGCACCATCAACTATCAGAAACTATTCTTTATAACTTACATAGGATTGAAATATGTTCCTTAAAAAGTTAAATGACATCATGATATACATGTAGTAAAGGTTAGCACATCTAATGGTAGTATCGTTAGTAGGGGAGATTTGGAGTTTAAGGCAATTTCAGACTATCTTGGCAAACATGTTACATCTTTAAAAGACAATATCATCTCAAATTAGGAGATGGTGAAAATATTGAAGAGAAGGTTAATACCATTATGACAGTAAAAAGGTAGTTGGTGCTTCTGATTGTTGGTTAAATGCATGAATGACCTCTGGGGGTTAGGAAGTCCTTGGGGGTTTCCCCTGACAGATCTGAAGTGTTTTGCTTCTATGAAGGCAATGTATAGCCTTTGAGGTAATATTCCCAAGCTTCGAAAAGCTAACGTAAATGTAAGTTTTAAATGAGTTTCCCATGTCACATAAAAATGGGTCCGTAACATTGGTATAGGGGCATTAATATTACATGCATAGTCAAGTCACCGGTATGTTAGAAAACTTTAGGTGGTCATGTATAATAGATACTGGAATGTGATGAAATGTGGCGATTTGTAGTGTTAATAACATGTAGTGTCCAAAATAGAAAGTGTATTAATCCCTCCTGACAAGTTCATACTGATGAGTAGAACAATTTAGATTAACTTCTTTTATAAACGATCTATGAAGAGTACCTTGAAGCTTGAAGTTAACTTTTGCCCCAAAGTGCAATATAAGTGAAGCACTGATTGTGAAACAGCCAAGCATTTACATGATATGTTCTGTAACTAGTGTGGTAGCTAGGTAATACATGCATAAGTATATATGTATAGTTATGTTTGAACTAATAAGTAATATTAAAGAATTTATGTAAGTAACAGCGACAAGAACAAATATCTAAATGTACCATATCTCAGACAATGTTATATGCCAATGTACAAAGTATGGCTTAAATCACAGCCTTCGTTGACACCAATATTGGAGTAAAACATGTAGTTAAGTCATTCTCATACCAATCTGATTAAAATCTGATGTTAGATAGGCTGTTCATTGGAGTCTACGTCTACGCCTCGCCCAGGAAAAAAAACTAACGTAAAAGACGCAATAACGATGGAATAAAGGTAAATACAGGAAAAACAGCCTATCTAACATCAGATTTTAATCAGATTGTTCTCATACACGCTTTTGATTATTCTGTACATTTTGCTATTTACTCCATTGGTCAATAATATCTGAAATGATCCAACTTTAATTTTGGCGGATTGACAATTTTGACTCGTGTATTTTATAGACACACCACTTTTGTAAGTCAATTAATATTCAATATTGCAATTTATGTCGAATGCTATTGTTACCGATGTTAAAACACATCAGAGTTGCAGACTTACTAATCTCGGCAAAAATAAATATTTCGTCATAACTGGAAAAGGACTTGTCTGAAAATGTTTCAATCTCAATGACGGAGATGCCTGGCGCTAGCGTCTTCCAACGGTATGTATCTCAGACCTCTAAGTCTGACTTCACATGTGTCAAGCGAAAGGTCATCTGCCATCTACTGAATAACTATCTAGCTTTTGAGCTGCTAGATTCTTCGACTAAAATAAACCATTATCAGGTAGAAGACATCACAAAATAACTTTTATCATTCGTTTAATTTTGACCTCGACTGTACTAGTTTCTACTGAGTGTAAACATGGCTGCCATATTATCGCATCAGCAATTTTGACGGCGGTTTTGATTTCGCCACCAATATTGATCGCATAATATCAAAACTCCATAAATGAACCACGAAGTACTTTCCCTTTCAAAATGAGGTAATTTTAGAATGAGTATTGTCGTTTTTATTGGTGACTAACGATGTCAAAAATCGTCCCCTACAGTGGCAGTATACACTTTCAGGCTAGGCAGAGCATATGCTGAAACCAATCGTGTGATGGTCTTAGGTGATTGGAATGCAGATGTTGGATCAGAGTTTGGTGAAGAAGTGAATACCTTTTGTAATGATAACAATCTCATTTGTTCCGATGTCCAACTCTTGGGTACACATAATAAGAATAATTTTACCTTTTATAGTGAAGCACATCATTCGACTTCATGGCTTGATCACTGCATTTCGACCCCTGCAGCACACAATTGTGTACGGGATATCAAGATTCTGCATGACATGAGTTCTTTGTAGTCCGTGGGCCAGAGGGGGTTACTGTGCCCCCCCCCCCACAAACCTCCGACATAGGTATTTTTTGTTCATTGGAATCTTCTGAATGACAAACAAAGTGTTAACAGTGAAAATTTTGGGATGCACTACCTGTTTGGCCTCGATTTCAAATTACATGTGTGTCCCAGAATGGCGTCAAAAATTTGAGGGTAGGGGTAACACATTGTCTTCCATATGATACATGCAAGCTCGGACTCTAATGGACAATGTGTTACCCCTACCATCAACCTTTTGACGCCATTCCGGGTCGCACATGTAATTTGAAATCGAGGCCAAACAGGTAGTCATCCCAAAATTATCACTGTTAACATATTGTTTGTCATTCAGTAGACTCCAATGAACAAAAATACCTATGTCGGAGGTTTGTGTGTGTGTGTGGGGGGTGGGGTGCACGGTAACCCCCTCTGGCCCATGGATTATTGGGTCTGATCATTTTCCTGTGAACGTAGTATGTGATCTTCATGATCTTCAAAAATATAACCTTCAGTTTAATAATCAGGACAGATTTATCAAGAGCAACAATTCAAATATTGATTGGTCAAATGTCGACGGCATGTATTTACGTAATTACCTTAGTAGTACTGATGTCAGTCTTAGCAATATTCATATCAATAGTGAGGTTTTCAGTTGCCGGGACTCAAGGTGTAAGCAAAGACCACACCTTAACGCCATTGATACGCTTTATGATGACATTATTCATATGTTGTCCTCAGCAGCATCTGACTGTTTTTCTGTCAAGACTCAGTCTATGTCCAAAAAGTGTGTTCCAGGTTGGAATAATTATGTTAAGGAACACCGTTCAATTGCTCGAGATGCCTTTATTATGTGGAGAGACAATTGTATTACAGCTGAACACATTAAGTATGCTCACTGTCGGATACATAGTTTACTATCCCTTTTGTTTACAGCCTGTCATGTTCATGGATACTTACCTTCTCGTATGATGGATACAATCCTAGTCCCAATTGTTAATGATAAAAATGGCGATGTTACTGACAAGGGAAACTATCGACCTGTAGCCATTGCGACAGCTTTTTCAAAGCTATATGAAAAATTAATACTTGACAAGTGTGAGCAATTTCTGCATACAAGTGATTACCAGTTTGGTTTTAAAGAGGGACATGCGACTGACGTGCATTTTTTAATGAAGGAAGTAATCGACTTTAATAATCGCCATAATAGCCCAGTTTTTCTATGTTTTCTTGATGCCACCAAAGAGTTTGACAGGATCAATCATTGGACCCTGTTCAGAAAACTTATTGATCGGCGTGTTCCTACATTTATAGTGAGAATGCTTGTTTTTTGGTATCGCCATCAAACATTCCATGTCAGGTGGGGGTCGACCAATCTCTGACAGTTTTGAAGTCAGTAATGGTGTAAGACAAGGAGGTATTTTATCACCTCGGCTATTCGCAGTGTATATGGATAAATTAGGTGATTCTTTGGGCTAAGTAAATACTGGCTGTTACATTGCTGGTAAATGTTTTAATCATTAAAATTTTGTTATTTGCAGATGATATCGTTCTTATTTGTCCCTCTGTGAAGGGACTAAACAGACTGTTACGCTCTTGTTCAAGCTATGCTGTAACCCATGATATTATTTTTAATGCAAAGAAATCCAAGTGTCTTTATGTGATGCCAAAGCAATGCAAAATCTCTCGTGTACCACATGTTTATATGAACGACTCAACCTTGGCATTTGTTAGAAAACATACTTACCTAGGAGTCGTCTTGAATTATATTGGAAACGACAAAGATGATATCAAACGGCAAATGATAAGTTTTTATGCTAGTGCTAATAGTTCAATTCGTAATTCCAATCGTTGCTCTTTTGCAGTGAAGATAAATTTATTTAAAGTGTATTGTTCTTCATTGTACTGTGCTCATCTCTGGAATGTCTTTACTCCAACTTGTTTAAGGGGGGAGGTGTCAAATTCAAAAAAGTCGATAGATTTTTCTTATACTTTGCATACTTAAACATTGATATCTGAATATGTAAAAAATGCAGAGAAAATACTATGTCACTACCTTTGTCTTCAGGATAATGACCGATTCTTGTATGTACATATATATGTTTGGGTCAAAATAAGTAGATTTACAACAATTTACTACAACATGATTTTTGACAGTTAAAGATTATCCCCAGAACACCAAACGCACTAATGTATTTAGGTGCAATGTATAGTAGGTCCAGACATATTTTTTTGAATTTATATTCATTATTTTATAAAATATTATGTTATTTTATCCCCAGCTGGTTTACTATTTGTAAAGAAAAACATAAGAAAATGGCAAAAATGGATAAAAGTCCGTGATAGATTTTTTTATACGCTGTATGTGTACATTGTATTATTCCAGCTACTTATCAATGGCAAAAACATATGGGGTCACCACGTCCGTCTAAATTCTAGAACTGAAATTGTCACCCCACACCCCATCTAAATTTTGACATTTTCGACAGAAATATATTATGAAATTTTGTTGAATTTTGACAAAAAATAAAATGAGCTTGTTTATCTTTGCATCTATGTATAATGTACCAATACCCCTTCATAAATAGGTAACAAAAATCATTGTGTATATGCTAACTTGCAAATGCCAGTAAAATATGTCACCCCCAACCCAAGCAAAAAATTTTGGAACATTTTGGAACAAAAATCGCATGAAATTGTACAATATTGGAACACACAGGCACCAAGGGATATATCTATCAGTTCATATGTATGCTAAATGAACTGAACTAATCATATATGGAGTTTATTTCTTTCTCCAAACGCCAAAGTGCTCATAATATTCACAATTGTAACCCCCACCCCATCAACAATTCAATATTTTGGCTAAAAATCACATGAAATTGTACAATATTTGAACACACAGGCACCAAGGGATATATCTATCAGTTCATATGTATGCTAAATGAACTGAACTAATCATATATGAAGTTTATTTCTTTCTCCAAATGCCAAAGTGCTCATAATATTCACAATTGTAACTACCCACCCCTTCAAAATTTCAACATTTTGGCTAAAAATCACATGAAATTGTACAATATTTGAATACACAGGCACCAAGGGATATATCTATCAGTTCATATGTATGCTAAATGAACTGAACTAATCATATATGGAGTTTGTTTCTTTCTCAAAACACCAAAGTGCACATAATAATATTCACAATTGTAACCCCACCACCCCTTCAAAATTTCAACATTTTGGCTAAAAATCACATGAAATTCTACAAAATTGGAACACAAGGCACCAAGGGATATTTCTATCAATACATATGTATGATAAATCAACTGAACTATTCATGTGCAGAGTTTATTTATTTCCCAAAAACCAAAGTGGTCATAACATTCAAAATTATAACCCCCACCCCAACCCCATCCAAATTTCAACATTTTTGGGCAAAATTCACATTAAAATGCAAAATATTGGGACACATAGGCACCAAGGGATGTTTGTCAGTACATAATTATGAATGATAAATCAACACATTAGGGGCTAGGTCAATAGTTCAATGTAGGATGAACAGCTAAAAACCTTTAGTTAACTCCCCCCCCCCCCCAACTTAATTGGCCAAAATTGAAAATGTACATCCAATCAAATCAATATGTAGTAATGCTATGAATACAAAGCCAGTATGTAGTTAGGAAAAATAGTTCTTTTGTTGACACTTTATTTTAGTGCTGTTCTACAGTGTCTATTTCTCAATTTGGGGAAATTCTTTAAAAGAAATAATTGCATGTTTAGGGATACAAACAGACCCATTAAAAGTAAAATCGTTTCTGTAGGAAGAGAGCTAGCTAGACATCTAAAAAAAATACCCCAAAAGTAAAAGAATTTAGATTTCCATCCTACATTGAAATATATATTGATCTCGCACCTTATATCTCCATTGTTGAAACAGTTAAATGTTGATTTCATATAATGAAATTGCTAGTGTTTATTGCGGAGTGTGGTCACTATGAAAAATAGGAAATAACTTATCAAACTGAACTATAAATAATACTATCATTAGCTGTTGATCCTCTCAACTCGGCATCCAGTATATGTACCTCTTGCTCTGTATATGTGGCACTGCACTGTAAGGAACCAAAAGCTACAATGTATGCTACTAGATGTATTTATTGATTTTGGGTACAAAAATACATGTAGAACCCCTCATTGAAACTTTATAGTAATGTTACCATGGATACTTCTTTTATGGGGAGACAATGTCAATAGTTTTTATAGTACAACTTGTATAATTTGTTGCAATTTGAACTGTATGCTTTACTATAAACACGCGACTCATGCAAGTGTGACTACCAGTATAGTTGACGAGACATAAAAAAATTATTTAGGGATGTATAATGTCTGGAGGTTCTATCGGGAATGAATACATGCGTCGGAAACTCTAGTCCTGCTTGCAGACTATGCACGCTTGGAAGGGACGATTTATGCCATATGCAAGCAGGACCTCTAGACCCCTAGCAAAACCAAACAAGTGCACACCATCGTGGGAGAGCAGAATACCGACAACAGAATAAGTTTTGAAAGCCTTTTACAAAAGAGTACTGTTATCAATTTGTTATATGGTGTTTTTAAGGCCGGTAAATGACGATGTCATCGTGGTTGCATGATCAATTTTACTGGCGTTCAGGGACTGAAGTTTCTCCATCGATGTGACATGACCACTGATTACTAAGAAAGTAACGACGGAAAACATATAAAATGCTAAATGATGTTTCAACTAATAAAATGGCAAATTTGCTTCGTAATACATCTTCAGTGTGCGAGGGAAGTTTTTGAAAAACTTTGCAAGGACTTCTGAAACTCAATTATACGAGATTACCTTCCATTCACCCCCTAAATCTCCAAGAGTACGTACAGTGCTTGAAAAACATTTAACACTTCACTTCACTTCCGGGTTTGTTTCACGTTCGAATGTTGACAAGAGCGTGAGTTTCAGTCTGCACCAAAAGTTGCATCGTTGATGTAATTCGAATTTGACACCTCCTACCTTAAGTGAAGTCAAAGTTGCATATAATAATGCTTTTCGTATTTTGCTAGGGGTAAAGCAACGTATCAGTATTTCTGAAACCTTTGTGAGTAATAACATAATGACGTTTTCATGTAAGCAGTTCTATTTGAGATTACTGAACAGTCAGAATACTTTAATTGAAACCAGTTTATCACCGACTGTAATCAGGGATAACAAATATATGGCTGTTGTCCTAAGAGATTGTTTTTGACTTTTAATTGACAGTGTCTGGTATGTTTGGCTTCTTTCATCAGTATAACCTTTCCTTTCACTTGTTCTTGTTACCTAAACTGTCTCTTGTGTTTATGTCTTATTTCACTTTGTTTTTTGTGTGTGTTTTATATGTTTTTTTATGAGCATGTTCTTGAAGTAAATAAATAAATAAATATATATATATACGGAATACATATTGGAATGAACCATTCTGTAGAAAGGGTGCAGAATTTGGATGTAAAGTCTGCAATCCTGTTTTGAACAAACACTTGTAATTTGGGCGCAAAATACGTAGAATTCAGACTATAGCACATATTACATTGCCTGTCAGATGTCAATGGTGTCTTTTGAAAAGTGGCAGTTTACTTCAGTCTCGTGGACTGATTCCCAATATGGCGTCGGTCACAATGCTCATTAACATATTTTAAAAATCATCAAAAATATAAAAAAAGATGTGCTGACTTGAAATCTGAGTAAGCTACACTCGACACGCCATATATCAAAGTAATCTGACAAGTAGTATTTGAGGAGATGATGAAAATATCATAAAAAATTAAAAATTGCACAGACCACCTTCGCATGATCGAATCTGAATAGCCTCCCCAAGGAAGATGCACACCAAATATCAGCTTTCGCCGACAGCGGAGCTAAAAAGTGTAATGTATGAGTTGCCACAGACATGCGACTGTGACCAATCCTCTCAACACATAGCATCCCTCTTTTTTTTGGAATGAATACTTCCAATCAGGATAACAATACAATAAAATACAATGCAATGCACTATACGTATAGGGTATTGCATGAGGAAATTCGACACAGCATGGCGTTAACAAGGTAGTGAAGAAAAATGACACAGCTATCATCCATCCCCAGCCTCCACCTGGTGGTTCTACAAGCTCTTGACTGCGTGGAAGTGAAGCAGCAATGTCCGTTGTATGCGTTGAATTCCTGAGCTATTTCGAAGCAGGCGGTGCTGTCACATCTGGAATTGTGTCTGTCTTTACAGTTTGTAATTTTTGTGCAGGTAAGTCACCATTCTATAATTTTGAGTGTAAGAACAAAGAATAAAGACAGCATGATAATCCCATCGCGTTTAACTTTCATAAAAAGTTGTAATTTCGCGGTGTTTCACAGTCGACCGGCAGAGGTGACACTCGGTTTGACCTTATGACGATATGCATGTCCTAGTTAGCAGATCATGAACTGTGGGATAGTCGTCCATTGAAACAACATCTTTCAAAAATAAAAAAGGAAAAAAGTGTGTTGTTGGTACTGCTAGTGACACAAATTTACAGTCAACAGTAGGAAAGTAAAACAGTCTGCTTGTACCAAGTATGTATGATAGGTGCATCAGTAGTCTAGCTGCTAGATCAAATTTCGAAGAAAAAAGCCGCCAACCGTACCGTACGGGAATTGAATCAGGACCTCCAAGAAAGAGAGAGATGTATACGATGTATAATGATATAATAAGGAGTATGTAAGCTGGATGACGTCCTTCATACTTGCGACAGATTTTCGGAGACAATCTTCAATAAAGCTTGCATGCATCTAAACGAAACATGTACGAAAATTTGAATGAGTGGGGGCGGAGGTGTGGGGGCTAAAATAGGCAAACCCCGAGAACGTACACACTTTTGTGTCTCAAACATCTTTCACATTTATTTACTGAGTCCAGGCATTGAGAACAATTCACACAAAAGAGCACTGTGATAGTATTAAATATGGGTACAAGAAGCAAGTTTGTCACCTAAGATCTGTACTTGCTCGTAGAAAGGAAGTCATCGAATTTGTGTACCCTTGGTAAAAGATATACAACGAAGCGAACACCATGAGAATTTTTAATGGTGATGATTTTCACTTATACACTTTCACTGGTGATAAAACTAGATCACAGGGGGAGATGTGTTTTATCAATCAATCAATCAATCAATCAATCAATCAATCAATCAATCAATCAATCAATCAATCAATCAATCAATCAATCAATTCGATGATACTCAGATTAACGAAACACGCCAAGAACAGAGGGACACGTGCACACATCAAGCTACTGACATTAGTCTAAAAAGGGAATTCGAAGGTTTAGAAATCAAAGAAGACAAACATTCTAAGATAAGTAATAAGAATGAAAACAAACCACTAGCAGTTTTCCGAGAAACGCCGTTATTCGCAGCTTTGTTGGTTTCTTATTTCCTCTATTCTTTTGGCTCAGGCATCGTATTCAGTCATTTTGTCGATGCAGGAATCAGAAAAGGGACAAGTAATGTAGACGCAGCCTTCTTGATGTCAATCAATCTTGATTCACAGAGCTTGAGAAATCGCAAGACGAACAAGACCAGTATAGTCGGAGGGAAAATATCGAGATCCACGGCATCCCTGAAATCCAAGATGAAAGGACAGACGACATCACCTTAGCTGTTCTTCAACCAATCTATCCCGGTATTACCATCAATGATATCCAAGTAACACATAGAATTGGGAAACAACAACAAGACAGAAGAAGACACAGACCAATCATAGTCAGATTTGTAAATAGAAGAATTCGAGACAAAGTGTACAAAGACAGAAAAAGGATGAAGCACACCACGACAGATAAACTTGGGTATGAAACTAAGAATAACATCTACATCAACGAGAATCTAACATCACGTAAACGAAATCTAATGAAGAAAGCAAACGACAGAAGGAAGACATTGAACTATAAATTTCTATGGACACAAAATGGTAACATTTATACTAGGAAAGACCAGAGTTCTATGTCGGTCGTTATCCGAAATGAGGCAGATCTGCCCAAAATTGTATAAACTGTACGAATGTAAGCTTCTCTTTGTATTCATCTTTCCACGAATATGATGACTATACTACCAGAAACAGATATTTTTCATGTATCTAACGGTACGTACTCAATCTCAGAATTCAATGACAAGTTTTCAAATAGTGGCAATGTACTTTCTGTTTCCCACATCAATACCCGATCACTAAGTAAACACTTTGAAGAGTTGAAATCTGTATATGAAGATAGTTTAAACACCAATTTCAAGTTTATCGCTCTTACAGAAATTTGGCAAATACAAAATACAGATATGTATAAATTGGAAAATTACTCTCTCGAAATTCAATGTAGAGACCGGGGTAAGGGTGGCGGTGTAGGGGCATATGTACATTCCACTATAAACTATACTGTTATTCCAGATATAACAGTGCCAGCTGCTGAATCAATGTGGTTGGAATTTGTTGATAGAGGGAAACATTACATTCTCGGTGTCATATATAGACCACCACATTTTGATGAAAATACCTTTATAGATGGTATCGAAAATACTCTAAATCAAGTTAATCACAAGTACTATGGCTGTATTATTGTTGGCGATTTTAACATCAATGTCATCGAAAAATCTAACACTTCACAGAAATTACTTAACACACTTTCTTGTTTTCATTTAAAGCAAATGATTCAAAATTCAACTCGTATTACCAAAACCTGTCAAACCACAATCGATCATATTTATATTAATTTAAGTAATAAGCACATTGACGCAGGTGTTATTATCGCCGATATTTCCGATCACCTACCAATTTTTGTATTTGTAAATAAATTCTGTACTTTGCCTTCGGAAACTCCCTTATCATCTTCGAGAAATTTCTCAAATTATACAGTCCAAAATTTCAATCATGATCTACATATAGAGTTTTGGGAAGGAGTTCTGAATTGTCATGATGTCAATGAGGCATATGAAAATTTTAGCAAAATATTTTTGAGTATCTGTGATAAACACGCTCCTCTACATGCTAATGGCAAACGAAAAAGAAAGAAAAGTAAACATTGGATTACAAAAGGATTAAAAAAATCGATAAAAGTAAAACACAAAATGTACAGTAAATTAATCAAAGAGAAATTTAGAGAACCACTGTTCACTCGATACAAAAAGTATAGAAATACACTGACTTCCTTACTCAAAAAAGCCAAGAAATACTATTACACAAATCTTCTCATGACAAATCAGAACAACACCAAAGAGATGTGGGACGTTATACATGAACTATTAGGGAAACAAAAACACAAAAATTTGAAAATACCAAATCAAATAAAACCCAAATCTGAAAGCTGTACAGAATTTATCACTCAACCGCAGGATATTATTGAACAGTTTAACGACTTTTTCACTCAAATAGGTGAAAGTCTAGCAAAGAAAATTGACAATTCTCAAGGAACCAATTACATGTCATATTTGAATAGCCCAAATCAGTTTTCCTTTTTTCTCCGCCCTGTTACTGAAAGTGAAGTCAAAGACATAATTTCTTCACTGGACACTAGGAAAGCGGCTGGTCATGATGGCATTGGTGTTAAACTTGTAAAAGACGCTTCAAAAGAAATATTGAAACCCTTATGTTCACTTATTAACTTATCATTTTCAAAAGGCATCTTTCCCGATGACCTCAAAATAGCAAGAGTTTTACCGATTTACAAAAAGGGTAACCCAGAAGACATGGGGAACTATAGACCCATATCTATTTTACCAATTTTTAGCAAGATTTTTGAGAAATTGGTGAATGAACAAATACTGAATTTCCTGGACAAACATGACATACTTTACAAACACCAATACGGGTTCAGAAAAAAGCATAGTACAAAACTTTCACTGATCAGTTTATCCCAATATCTACTGAGTGAAATTGATCATGGCAATCCAACTCTAGGTATTTTTGTAGACTTCTCTAAAGCCTTTGATACCATAAATCACGATATTTTGCTTGCCAAACTAGAGTTTTATGGTATCAGAGGCTTACCCCTCCTTTGGTTTAAAAGTTATTTATCTTCCAGGAGTCAATTTGTTGGCATCAACGACGTCAAATCTAGTAAACAAAATATAAATTGCGGTGTTCCACAGGGCTCGATTCTTGGGCCAACTTTATTTCTGCTATACATAAATGACATCCCGATGTCTTCAAATGCTTTTGATTTTAGATTATATGCGGATGACTCAAATTTATTTTACACTATTAAAAAAGACACAAACACATGTACTATAGACCTAAACCTTGTAAGTAAAAATTTCAAGGATGTCATCAACTGGTGTGATGCCAACAAATTGACGATCAATTCAAATAAGACCAAATATACAATCTTAAAAAGCCATAGAAAAAATGTAGTATTGACTGGTTCCCTTGAATTTAAGGGGGTCTCACTAGATGAAGTTCAAAGTTCGCCTTTTGTTGGGGTCAACATTGACAATACGCTGTCTTGGAAGCAGCATATAGCTGAGGTGAAAAAGAAAATTAGTAGAATGACAGGTGTGTTTTATAAGTTACGTCACACGGTTCCAGAATACGTACTTGTACTGATGTATAATGCTTTTGTTCTGCCCCATATCACCTACTGTCTCGAAGTGTGGGGTAACACGTGTCCGACATACCTGAATGAAATATTTTTAATTCAAAAAAGAATAGTGCGCACCATAACAGATAGTCATTGGTGTGCTCACTCGGAGCCATTATTTAAAAGGTTGAATATTCTTGACATTTTCAAACAGCACAAATTACAGCTTGCCGTTCTCGTTCATGACGTTTTGCACCTCAGATTACCGGATACCTTTCAGGGTTTTTTCACTCCCATTAAACACTCCTTCACAACACGACAGAGCGCCAGAAACGACCTTACTATCCCAAAAGCAAACCATAGGACTGGTCAGTTCACTGTCAAGTATGCAGGTGCTAAACTATGGAATAGCATCCCTTACAACATTCGCAACATAAATAGCAGAAGTCATTTTCAAACAGAGTTCAAAAACTATCTCCAATCATTGTAAACTAGTTATACTTCATATTCATAGAGATTGATTACCGTTTGTCTGTATATTTAAGTAGGTCATTTGTTGTTTCTTTGTATTTGTGTATTTGCTTGTTTGGTGGTGGTGGTTGTTGTTGTTGTTGTTGTTGTTGTTGTTGTTGTTGTTGTTGTTGTTGTTGTCCACCTATATTTATACAATGTATTTTGTAAATCCTTTATGATTTTTTTCTATTCTGTCAATATTGCAATATACTCAATTTGACCAGCAGCCCCAGTAATTAGTAATTCCTAATCCCTAAGATTGTAAAAGGGGACGGACTCGACTAGTTGCAAAGACAACTATTTTTCGTCTCCCTTTCCCAAGTTGAATACTTCATATATTGTAGAATTGTTATATATGTATATGTATATATATATTTATGGGAATAAAGAAGATTATTATGGGTATCGTAACTTGTATTTGTTCCATATATAGCTACCGGTTTTCTACTCGATTGCTGTGGAATTGAGGGGGGTAGGATCTCCGCACATTGTTTAGGCTTTGTAGTATTTGCAGTCGCAACGATTATTGTACCAACCGCAAACTCTTACCCTATGTTGGTGGTAATCTCTGTCGTTCTTGGAATAGGCCGTGGTGTATTTTCAGCGTTGGATCCCGTGTGTGTTAAACAGGTTGTTGGTATACAAAGAATAACTGAAGGATTCGCTGTTGCTACCTTCTTTGTTGGTTTGGGATTTCTAATTGGTCCGCCATTATCAGGTTTGTGAAATATCTGTGATAGGAATATTGTTATTAACAAAACAAAATATCACACAGACTTAGGGTGGATATTTCATGGTCTCCCCCCTTAAAAAGAAAGAAAAGATTAATTGATAAAGCAAGGTCATTATCAATGAATCTTCGATTTTGTTAAAATGAACTACTATTAGGTGTACCTTGGTAAAGTTCGCTATGTTTTTTGTATTAAGCCAGAGTAAAGCATGGACACACTATGGTGATTGTTGTGATTGTGTAGAGAGAGAGGTAATGTGGGTGTTTGGAATGTGTCTGTCCCGTCAGTCCGTCCGTCCGTCCGTGTGTGTTGTGAATGCACTACAACTATTAACACAATAACTAGGCTGTTTGTTCGTAACAAAATAATGAAAATCTTTGTTTCAGGTAGATTTAGGCAAGGTCCATGCTCCATTTAGCCCCACTTCCCAAATTATATTTGCAAAGTCATTGCGTCTACACTTTTTATTCGTCTTTTGTCCTCGGCTTTTAAGGTCTACCATTCACACAGCTTCACTTCCTCCTAATTAGACTTTCATGAATACAATAATCGGTCGAGATCTGAATAGAGTAAGTGGAAGCTTTGTCAGTCAGTGACAGTTCATGCATTTTCACTGTCAAATAAAAATATATCACAATTATGGTGTTAGACTTGACCCACCTAATCAATGTGTCTCTTATATGCGCATGCCCCCAATAATTCGTTTATCACTTTCTCAGGGCTTCACTATGTTTTGTTTTACATGTATCAGCAGACAATTTACTGAATATCTTTTGTAGTTTTGAAAACACCATCGACACCGCTTTTGATATACACAATAATTAACAATTAACACCTATACCTCTATGTTTGGTAATAGTTTTATACATCTTATAGCTAAAATGATGTAGGCTTGGTGTTTCACTGATTATGTGACATGTCATTTAATACACACACACACACACACACACACACACACACACACACACACACACACACACACACACAAACACTGAGACAACTTCCAATGCAAATTAAACAATTACAACTAATAACACTGAAGTAAAACACTCTGTCTATGTGCTACACTCATTTATAGCATTCATATCAAATGTAAAAGTATACTGTTCCATTAACTAATTGATTAGAAAGGCCACATGCGAGACTTGTGAACAAACCAATTGAAATAATATACTTTTACACTTTAAATTTATTCTATAAGCGATTGTGGTACATACAAAAAAACCGCTTTTTAATACTTTGGTGGTGTTATGAGTTGTACATAGGTGTAGTGCACGGTGGGCATGTAGAAGTAGTCAAGTTGAAATGTTGATTATCAGTTAGAAAACAAACAATTGAAGCTAGCCATCAAAATAATCAAGTCCATGTGTAATATTTTCATTAGAAGCCTGTTTGTAATGCTTTGACAAAGAAAAGTAATGCTTATCACTGCTCTATGTGATTGGGCAAAGGATTCTGTTGTGTTTACTGTGTCTCTGTTATTGTTAGTCTAGAGTTGAAATACGTCTAGTTTTGTGTCAAAAAAACGTAATGTAGTGAATAAACACCAAGCCTACATCATTTTAGCTATAATACACACACGCCGTACTTAAATGACACTGGCTTCATTAAAGCCTGTGGCCATGTGATCAACTAGTTTTTACCTAACGAGTAAAGAAACTCATCTATGAACAAAGGTTGATATAGTCATTAATAATGATACAATGAATCATGACAATAAAATGTGAGAACCGATTTGTAAAAGGTTTCCTTCCTCCAATTCTCCTAGCCTTCCCCTAATAATTACTGAAACTCCCTTACCAGGCACACATTATCCTAAACATCAGAAAACTCTAGTGCCGTACACCTTTTAATTCACTGTAGTATCTTTGTCTCCTCATATCTGTGTGTGTGTGTGTGTGTGTGTGTGTGTGTGTCCCTCTGTCAGACACGACTGTTATTTAATAATATTGGCATAGTTTCAAGTTAATTATAAATGTTATATTTCGAGTAGATGAAAATATATCGTCATATAACAGAGGTAATATAATAAGTTGATATTTTGTTGTTTATTTCAGGTTATTTCTGGGATAAGACTCAGTCATACAACACGTCTTTTTATTTTGCTGCGGGAATATTAATTGTAGGGGTTTTAGTCATGGCAATATCAAAATGGTATACAGATAATCGAAAAAGAGGAAGTCACACAGTCAACAACAAGGCTTCTTGAAGGTATCATACTCGAATGTATTAAGATGGAACTACAACTTTCAGACTTTAGAACACTTTGTGTCTATTTCTGAAATTTAAGTGCAACGGTTTTTATTGAAATTTCAGTTCTAAAGTCTGTACATGCGGTCGCACTTTCCTCAGACGTCTGTGTGACCTTTCTAAACATGGCAAACACCAGCATAAAAGGCATCGCACAAATATCAATTATCCGATAACATCTAATGTTGGATAATATATCAGATTTTGGACTCTTACATCGATTTTAGACGATGTTATCCGATAAAACTGCTCCCGGAGTATGAACAATCTGCCGTGTCGAATATGAAAGTCTAATATTAGATTTTAGATCTCTAAGCTAGATTTTAGACGATATTATCCTAAAAAACTGCTGTCGTGGGTCCGGGCGATGTGCGACCTCTAATATTAGATTTTTGGTTCTAAGAGTGTAGCATAAGGCATTTAGACGATATTTAAGCAATAAACCACCCCCTGGGGATGGTATACCAAGAGGTTTTGACCAGTGAACGAAATATATGCACGAGCGATAGCGAGTGCATATATTGAGTTCACTGGTCAAAACCGAGTGGTATACCTTCCCCAGGGGGTGGTTTATCGCTATTATATTATACCAGTATATTGAAAATATCGGAAACAAGATAAGAACTAACGTTTTCTCGTTTCATATGCGCCCCTGTGGCTAATTTGCATAACAATAACGCTGCTTTCAAGACAGCTGATCTTGGCCTCAACGTGAACGTCGTGCAGCGACTGGATTTATTTTACCTGCGAATCGTTTCTAGGGATAATCTGTACATTGATCGGCTCATTAAAAGTGCGCAGTGATGAATAAACAACCTGTTTGACTCAAGGTATAAACTTGAAGTGGTTTATTGAATACAGCATGCTTCGATCGTTCCCGGCCGAATTCGCGACTCGGTGAAGTGATAGACAGGTTGATATTTACAATGTATTTATATTACTGGAAGTTACGTCAGTAGATTTTCGGGTTTGAGGATTTCCCTCTCGGATTGATGACTGATACTCTAGGACAGGATCCAAGAAAAATTTCTATTTAGATTAATGGTAAGTCGGCCAGTGTAAGTTCTTTCACTTGCTTCATTTTTATGACAGGACAGGACAGCTCACCAATGTTTCCACTCCAACTGGCCGCGCCGCGCCGAGGTGGGACCGATTTCGTGCATGCCTTGACCCGGGTATATAGTAGGCGATGATTTGAACAAATACGCGATGACTTGGTTGCTTTCGAAATTTCCTTCAATAATTTCTCATAAAATATTGTCTCATTGAGAGAAAATCCTCCTCTGACAATTCGAAGAGTTCACTATCAGTATCACGGCGGACTACAACTCAATGCTCGTAGACGAACAAAATTTGGACGCGTGCCAGCAGTGCATTATCGTACCAGCAGTGCATTATCACTCGTTTTAGACGCGCTAGTTCGATGTCTAGACCAATCAGATCCCTCGATTTCCACCATCAATATACTGGTATAATATAATATCCGATATTATATACGTATGCAATGTCGCGCTGTCCTCGATTTTAGATGACCATTAACTAAATAGTATGGCTGTGTGAATGTGTCTGGTTGTGTGTGTCCTATTGTTCTGTAATGATATTGTCCTATAATACTGACTAGCCGTCAAACATGACAAATGGTACCCGGAAGTTAACACGAAATTTGTTCATGCTACTTTATATTAAGTTTATGATTATCATTGTCAGAGCGTAAATTTTAGTTACACGAAAACAAAATGAACAACAACAGCAACAATGACAAAGAAATAAAAAAAAAAAACAAGCAGAAATACACGGAAGTATTCCGCAGGTCATTATGTTATACTAGTAAATAACCATGTAAACACTAACTGCATCCAGTATAGCTGAGTTTTATCTCGGTCATTTTTAGAATCGGGTTATTTTGCCTCTATATCACCAGTTTTAAGTATTTCGACCAGTTATAGGTATTTCGACCAGTTATTTCGTGTGTCACGTTGCTGACAAGTCCAATAAATTGTATACGTGTGCATGCATGCATGTATGTACATGATTTACGCCAAATATATTTATTTATGCAAAATGTTGATTGTGACCAGTGTCTATTGGAGAAGTTGAGACAATGGGAATACTTTGGTTACCTCATCTTTATCTTCGATGAATGCCGTGAATACTGAATGAAATTGAATGCAAATATAATCATTCCACTTTCACATTTGAGTTACATGTAGACACATTTACATCCTACGAAAGATTGGGACCGTGACGTATTCTGCTGACCAGTTATGGCGTTCCCCAACATATCAGTCTCTCCATTTAATATAGAGATGACACAAAACGTCACATTGTCAGCGGAAACTACTATGGTTTTCAATGGTACCTTCTCCTTCGGACTTGAAATTGCCATCCATGGAGTTTTTCTCGTCGTCGCTTCTCTAGTACTCATATTGTTAGGGTGTGTCACTGACCTTCGTCAGTACAATTCTAAAATGTTATTACCGTACCCCTGTCATGATGGTAGATATATGTTTTCTCTTATAATGCTATTTACACTCTTTGTGGCTCTTGGTGAGGGAATATTGACGGCTTTGACTCGGGAAATGACAAATGAAGCCTCTCTATATCTACCAGAGATGTTTGCTTTGATTGGCGGCATTGTCAGCTTGGTTTATTACCACTGCATGGAGTACTGGAATAAACCAAAGATGGTATCGTTACTGTTAATCTACTGGACTGCAGCGATTGTAGGTGAAATATCAGCACTCTGCAATTTGATTCACGAGATTGGACATGACATTAAGACTCTCCGATTTGATGTGACCGTGCTGTTATCATTCCTCTATGTATGCTTGCTCATTTTCGATTTAAACATTATGAGAACAAAGGTGAGTTATAATGTTAGTTTTTTAATGATCACTACATCCACTTGTAATGTTATCTTGTTTACATTGCTCCTTGTTAATATATTTGGGACATTATCGATAAAAAAAAGACTTTCCCCTGGTCATTTCAGACACAATATGTATGCTATAATTAGGACTTATGGTGGGTGTATGTGGAACAACATTATTCAGAAACTAAATTTTAAAAATTCAACGGACAGTGGTTTGGGGTTGGGATGGAGGTGTATTTCGTGTGAACTTTTAAATTGACACCATACTCAAATCACACTTTATTTTTCATTGGCGAAAAAAATAAAAGAAAATAGTATCAATGACTTTGTAGCACATCTTAGAGTTTGTGTTATCTAAAACAAAGCCTATCTACATGTACCTGTTCATTAATCCCAGTTGTTATCTTTGCAATCTGCACCATCATTTGGCTGTTGCTATGGGCGTGGTCTTGTTGCTAGGCATATTTGCATACATTTGTGAACGTTCATTCACTTGCCTACCATCCCTGTCCTGTT
Organism: Glandiceps talaboti; assembly: GCF_964340395.1. NCBI lineage: Eukaryota > Metazoa > Hemichordata > Enteropneusta > Spengelidae > Glandiceps > Glandiceps talaboti. Next base: position 8,779,927 of record NC_135550.1, on the reverse strand, counting down.
TTTGTCTTTGCAATATATAACATCATTTGGCTGTTAACGATGCTAAGGGCGTAGTCATGGTTCTTAGAGCTAGTTGAGTCAATATATTCATCTACACATCCCCAAATGCAACTCCATTAAGTTCCAACCCAATATGCCGAGTAGTTTTGAAATTAAAGACATTGTTATACCTTATTTGCATATCACTGACAAAATCACCATGTCATGAATAATCATCAAAATGCAAGAGGTATCCCTAGATATTGTTATGAAATTGAAGAACTAAACGAATGCTTTGTGATGCTATTTAACATGTCAAAGTGGAAACAATACTAGTTAGACTTTGAATCAAAATACAAGAGAGCAGTGTGGGATGGGTACGGGAGGGTGGTTAAAGACTAAAAGATTGCTATCTGGTGTTATTTTAACATGTCAAGGTGATAACAATACCCTTTATAGATTGAAATTTGAATTAAAAAAACTAACACCAAAAAATCCTCAAAGTATATTATTGTCATTCAAAATTATTTTATCATTTCAGTTCAGTATTCTTATTAATTTGATTTAAAGGTAGTGTTGTGGCTTGTTTCTGCATTTGTCAACAGTTAGTATCATAAACCTTTGACTAGAAACACATGTACCAGAAACACGTGTAGCTGGGAATTTGACATTTATAGCTAGTTTCTGCATTTGCAGCACAACAAATTTCTTTTAGCTCAAACCCTGCCCTGGAAACAATTTTCTTTCTGTCTTGAGTTGGTCAGCGTATTTTTTCCCTACTTTTGGCAGACAATACATTTTCTCTCTCGAAAATCCACCAGCCCCCATGTAATTCAATTAATGGTATAGCCCATAATTGTTTTGCCTCGCTTCTGAACAGCGCTTAAATCTCATTTCATATACCGTAGCTAACCTATCCCTAAGATAAGCATGATTGAACTTTAATTTCTAACTTTGAAAGTTAAGAACAACAAAGCATATCACGAACATTTATGTATATTTAATGGAATACAGTACGCAAAACAAACACGCACTCATTTTTTAGCTGATGGTTATAAGTTTGAATATATCGCTGAGTGATATGCAAATAGTAAACATTACGTCATACTACTGAGCAAACGCGCACTCTGATTGGACGATAAAGTTAAGGCTGACATGTAAACAACTGCATTGCAGTTATCAGAGAGGTGCATGATACTACGCTCAACAGTATAACGCGGAAGTGATTTTATTTTTACATGAAACAGCATTTTTAGACATTCAAAAATGAATTCATAGTCGCAGGTGACGTATAAGTATGTTATTTGCCAAATACTGTTCCACATCTTGCTGCTCGAGGTAATTTTTCTGGTATAACGGAGAGCCGGATCTCCGTTATACCAGAAAAATTACCTCTCGCAGCAAGATATGGAACAGTATTTGGCAAATAACATATACATAGCTACACACTGATGCAATAGAATTATGACACCAACGTGAATATATTGACCGTTAATTGATACCCTGTAAGCTAATTCTGACCAATACAAATATTACTTTTATTGTTTCAGTTATTTGGTTGGCGATACACAGAGCCCAAAGTTCCCAAAGAATTCAAGAAGACAGATCTGTTTCATTGTTTTCGATACAGCAATTTCTTGTCGCGACTACTTCATAGGTGTGTCAATCGTTATTTTGGCATAGCTTTGAAACGACCAATTGAAATGTCTGATTTTGGCTCTTTGCCACAAGATTTTGAAACTAAAAATACCTATAAGGAATTTGTCGAGACCTATTGCATTGAAAAGGTAAGCCTTACTTGATGTTTTCTTCCATTTTCTGTTATATACATCTTTCGGCGACCAATTCACTATTATCACGCTTACTATATTCCATACTGCAGGTGTTTAAAAGTGACAACAAGGAAAATAACCACAAGGAAAGAATTCGGCAATTTTGGAATCATTATTTTTATAATGGCCATGTGGATGGCAAACCAATATATATATATATATATATATATATATATATATATATATATATATATATATATATATATATATATATATATATATATATATATATATGTGTGTGTGTGTGTGTGTGTGTGTGTGTGTGTGTGTGTGTGTGTGTGTGTCACTGGAGAGAACAGTGTTCGATGAAAATATTAGTAGCACAGCGTTATAGACTTAATTCAAAAGAATAAGGATGTAATAAGTCGTTACTCAGAGTTTCACGTTTGGAATTGAAGGAAAGGAACCAAACATATAATATCAATTGGGATATCATCACCCAAGCGGCGGCTTATACAAGTGAGACGAAATGTTGTAACCTCTGTTTAACTGAGTAACTTTGTATAACCAATGCTGAAAAGAATATGTTACTGAACAAAAAATCAGATCTGGTCTCGAAATGTCGCCATGAAGGCAAAAACTCAATCGCCAACTTTTGTAGTAAACCCCCCGTAAGGAATAGTTTAGTCCGACCATCATGTTACGCAATATATACATATAAACATTAAGTGCATGTACCGAGTTTAAACGATCCCAATTTAAGTTGTCTGAAGATCGCTCAAAGCCTGAAACTCTGAGTAACGACTTATTACATCCTTATTCTTTTGAATTAAGTCTATATATATATATATACAAAGGAAAGTAGGAAAGTGATACAGTCCCAATCGATAAATGCAATCCGACGTTTTACCTCCGTTAATCTCTGATAAAAGAATCGTAACTATCCCGTATCTATGCATTTTATTACTAACGATCATAGTGTATTAGATATGTCTGTTTAAGGAATTTGGAAGGTTTCTGGTGATGAGGAAGATTGAGGTTGAAGGGGAGGAACTCATTTTTCATCTCGGAACGTTGGAACCCCATGAAATTAATAGATTATTTACATAATTCCCTAATGTCTAACTTCGCTTATTCTATTGTGTGTGTTCTATAGGGTTCCATTTGGTGCGTGTGACTTTTGGATCTTTTTGTGCGTATTAAACCGTTGATAAAATCTTACGGTTGTCTTTCTATTCCATGACATTTATCTATATAGTCAGTTAGTGACCTACTATATATCTTGCCTTTACGAAACGTCGGATTACATTTGCCAATTCTGACTGTATGACTCGTTCCATATGCACTTCTATGTACTACTACAGTCCTGGCAGCATCCTCTCTTTCTCCCTCCCTCCCTTGCCTACTCTCTCACCCTCTCTAACCCTCCCTCTTTCCCCTCCCTCCCCTTCTCCCCCCCCCCTCTCTCTCTCTCTCTCTCTCTCTCTCTCTCTCTCTCTCTCTCTCTCTCTCTCTCTCTCTCTCTCTCTCTCTCTCTCTCTCTCTCTCTCTCAACTCAGTATATGAAAAACTTTATATCCTGGAATAAACAGTGCTCAATACAAATGTATGGAGAGCGGTATAAATGACACAATATCATGTAAGAATATATATATATATATATAAATATATATATATATATATATTATATAGTGTACCACTTTGTACTGAATTGGGGCCATATGTGTAGCAAAAATATTGATTTACTGCATAACTTAAAAACTGGAGTACATTCAAATGTCTACCCCAATGGTACCAGATTTCAGCTTTCATTTAAAACATTGACGCTGACCTTTCCACTTGAGGGTCAGTTATCAACATCCAGGGAATTCTTGTATATTGCAAAGACTTTGTGGTATTTAAACGTGACCATTTTCTTTCAGTTTGTGAGTGAAGGTAATGAACGACAAAGGAAATACACATATGTATTGTTTATGGCGCTTATATCCTTTTAGCTCCATACAGGCAAAACCCGAAGGGAACTTCTATGTTTAAAGGGCGGCCCTTTTTATTTTTCTGTTTCTCATCTCCCGACCGACCCTAATTTGCAGCTCCGACATCAGAAAAAAAGTTGTTTTTTTTTAATTTCCGACCGACCCCTGAGCACAGCAAGATTGTAAGGTTCGAACGAACATCAAATGTTCCTCATGGCGTCTTAGAGTCGCCCATCCCCCACCCCCACCCCCTTTGTTACGTCGGAGCTGAAGTCGTTGAGGTTTGATGAGGGACATGGCTCGAAATTAATGCCGTCGCGCGGTACATTTTGCTGCAATGTAATTATAGCTCAGAATATTTCTAGCATTTTCAAAATTATGCTTAAAATTGGTTAAAAGTCATACTGCATTCCTAAAAAACAATTTCTTGACCAGTTTTTAGCTTTAAATCATCGGGGAAATGACCGACTCCGTAATGGTAATGCGTTTCATGACCCATGATATGCATGACCTTGGAAGACGTTCCGATGTTTACATTATTACTTTTAATTACTTTTAAACAATAAATCCAAAAGGAGTTCGGAGTTCTAGGAATGTTTACATGTTATCCGGTGGATTATTTTGACAAGTTCACACTGAAGAAAAATGTTTCACAACACTAATGATTTATATAAATGAAAATTCCTCTAGCACACTGATGACAATCACGCAAGTGTTTCAAAAAGTTACACACTAAAGTTCAAATTGGATAACTTGAAAATTGCTAGCGATGTCAATGCCACTTTGATTAATAGGACGAATGTATAAGTACTCCTGATAAAATCACCCATCAGGATGATAAGTATTCATCTTCTTACAAAGTTGTTCTACGGACTTGTCTACCTTGCTAAAATGAAGGAAAGAGACCTGTAACAAGGATTCAATAAAGAGAAGAGAAAAGAAGTTGTAGAGAGACTGACAGGACAGAAAGGACAGATACTAGAACTGAAAAAATACAGATTTTTTTCCTTCCCTCCCCCTCCCCCCTTTTTTTTTATTTCGCCCGCCCGCCCGCCCCGCCTGACTATTCCATTGGATATGAGAAACAAAAAAAGGTCACCCTTAGGTCCCGTTCATTTGTCCGTCCGTATTCACCTGCATCTCAAACATGCATTGGCCCACCTAAACACAAGTTTAATAGAGAAACACCCTATTTGAGTGTGTACACCCATATTATCTATGGTGAACCTTCTAATGAAACCTTGACATTTGAACCTCTATAATCATTCAAATTGTCAGAAGTGTTTAAAGTGTATTGTACACATCTGATATACACAGGCCAAATTCAAGCAAACCAGACACACATAAAAGATAGTAGCTGTAGTTAGCATATGCACGTAACTTATGCTTTGTGACCTTCGCAGTAATAGTCAAATGGCGGTCATATCTATATTGAAAATTCACATTTTGCCCACAAATTATTGATAAAGACATCAATATAGTGTGTTGACCCATATTACACATATTGAGCTTTCTAATGAGATCTTAACCTTTGACCTTAAACTGCCACTTTCAAGTTAAAATATTCAAAGGTGATCAAGATGACGTAATAAGATGACTTACAACTAAAATTACGAAATCTTAGATCGCATCTTCTGTCTCGACAAAAATCCTTCCAACCTTGCTACATGTTATTGTCTGTTCAAACATAAAATCTGCATATGCTATTATCTGACGTGAGAAGAATAGATGTAAAATTATTACATTTTAGTCAAGTAACTGTCTAAATGCAAAGAAATAGTAGCAATGTTGGGTAAGATGTATGTCACTCCTGATGATAAGCAATGTTGGTGCGGCTTTTGTTGCACCAGAAGATAAAAAAGTAGCAATCTTAGTAAGATTTTTGTCCAGCCAGCCAGCCAAACAACAATTCGTTTCAGGTTTCGTGATTTTTGTTTTAGCACTGAGTAATTTGATAGGTCAGTAAAAAACGTGTGGTAGAATCTAGTAAAACACAATTTAATGCAGATCCGTGCTGTGTAGTGCAGAAATGTTCTTTGATACACAACTAAATTACCTTTTCCATGTCTGCAATTCTGCAACATGACTTCCCGAGGACCAACTGACGATGACTACTGTTCACTACTAGATGGCGATGTGGTGAATAAATTGAAAAGATCACACATGAAAAAAGTAACCTGGTTGAGTGTCATAGAAGATTACTACATTATTGAAGTTGCCAACCTCATGAACTTTTTTACTATGCTCTATATGGCTGTCGGTGTTGAAAATTGTTACACATGCCGATTTCAACCAAACCTGGTACAAATGTCAGATACTCTAGTCTAGTTATGTTTTACTTTGTTTTGTGATCTTCCATAATGGCGGCGATATTTTTCCTAAAATTTGACATTTTGCCCACAAACTCTGGGAGCTTAATATATAGCCACTTTATTTGAATGTCCGATACCCATGTTATCTATGATGAACTATCTAATTAGATCTTGAACATTGACCTTGCTTTTTATGTTCAAGATCAAATGATCCAAAATATTCGAAGTGTTCATGTACACCTCTGACATGCATTGATCGGTTTCAATCAACCTGGCATAACTGTCAGATACTGAAGTTCATATGTACATAACTTTATTTTGTAACCTTCACAATAGTCCAACTGAATGGCGGCCATGTTCTTCTTAACATTCAGAATATGTGTTGGTTAGTTCAAACGTTGGTATATATGTTTTCGACAAAGACTTGTACAAACTTAATCGCAGCCATCTTTACTGCAAATATCAGTGATTTGTGCAGCCTCGGGACCATATATGACACAGATACTTCACTCACTTGTCTACTCCAATATAATCAGGGGCAATATATGTTTAAGGACCTTGATAATTTCCCAAGACCTTGATCTTCAGGGTCAGTTAGCAAAATCAAGTCACTTCATCATATTGACCTATTTGCATACAATTTGTGGTAGTTAAGTGCAGCAAGTTTCTTTCAAATTGTGCCTAAAGTTGATATGCAACAAGGGTCATACAAACATGCAACATTTGTACAGTAGTCCAAGAACAAAAGGAAATCAAAGATTTATTCAAATATATGTTCCTATATTATCAGCTATGGCCTTTCTATTAGTATAATATATTTGATCCTGAACATATCCCTCTGAGCCAAAATGTAATAAAGGAATTTATTTCATCAATCAGTTAAGTATTTGAAGGGACTTTCACTACTAGTTTTTGTCACCTTTTGGTATAAAAGTCTTGTCTTAACGAGCACTACCCTGTTCTATTTCCAGAAAAAGTGTACGTCCAGGCAAGATGCCGTACCTTCTTTAGGGAGAGTAATGTTTCGCATCCATCGCTTCAGTTTGTTTCACAGTTTTCTGATGAGGGTTTGTAGTGATACAATATCTATGCTACCTTCATTAACAATACCAAGAATAATAAATTATGCCACAGAATATTACTACGACAAGCATGTAACTTACGTAAGTATCTTGTATTTTAAGATGTTATTTTTGTGTAGATTGTTTGAAAATTGAGCTGATGAGTCCAGTAGCAACCCTCAGGTTCCTTGGGTAAGAAAGCTTTCAGTAATTATAAGGGCTGGGCTTAAGAATATTAAAAAAAAAACGATGTATTTCTTACAATGTGACCTCTCCCCAATTCCCTTTTCGAACAAGTGGCTCTTCCTCAATTTCCCTTCTCTAAAATATTGCTCTCCCCATTTCCAAAGAAAGAAAGAAAAAGACATCAGGGAGTGAGAGATTACACTGTGATCAACAGATACACTTGCTGCTAGTAGTAGTTCGTTAAAGCACAGCTTGAGACAGCCTAAGAGATACAATTGGTCGAACATCGTTGTACTACAAGCAAAGGCATTTAGAATGTGACCCTCTCTTAATTCCATTTTCAAACATTGCCCTCCCCTGAGAACCGATTTGTAAAATCCTGATTCCCGGCCGGACCTTCCCGCTCGTAATTACTGAAGGCTCCGTAATATTTTAGTATTTTAATCCACAAATATATCAGGACATACGCTAGAAACACACAAGGGATGAGATATGTTTGATTTTGGTTTGATTAAATATTATATTCTTAGTATGTAACTTATTTGATTTTTAGCACAACTGAATTGGTAAGGTTCAGTAGTGCTATAGGCATGGCAAAGTGTCTGTCGGTCCATCTGTCTGTCTGTCTGTCTGTCTGTCTGCGTGCGTGCGTGCGCGAGCATTTTTAGTCCATTACTGGCTCGTGTGTGTGTGTGTGTGTGTGTGTGTGTGTGTGTGTGTGTGTGTGTGTGTGTGTGTGTGTGTGTGTGTGTGTGTAACAACTTAAAGCCAAAAACCACTGGATCGATTGCCATGATATTTGATGGGTATATTACATTGGGTGTTTGGAAATTTTTCAAATCACCGATGTGTAATTTGGGTCACAAAATGTGATTAAACTTAAACTCCTCCTGAAAATTGTTTGGAGAACGTTCTTAGAGGTGTTTAGATTAAGAATTGTTCATGATGATCAAGATGATCCACTGATGACCCACGACTTGTTAAATAGTTAACTGCAATGTTCAATTTCATAACTGCGACATGTGACTTACTACACTGGAATCTGCAGTTTGGAAAACTGCAGCCTGTTTGTTTTGTAGTTTATATGTTGAAAGAAGAATTTTTATTAATTGCAAATAATTCACAGATTACAGATAAGCAATTTACGCACTGTGTGGTTAATTATGAAATAAGTAGCATACGTCGTATTATGATTCAAACATTGTTAATTCCTTGAGAACCTTACCCTTCGGGAGCATTTTCAGTCCATTACTGGCTCGTGTGTGTGTGTGTGTGTGTGTGTGTGTGTGTGTTTGCGCGCGCGCGCGGGCGGGCGCTTGCGTGTGCGTCTGTCTGTCTCTGGAAATTACATATAGCAATACTGTATTATTTTAAATTGATACATATTTTCCTTATGGGATCACGAAAACTGTTTGAGTTTTGGTAAATATAGCATGATCATTACGAATGAGTAATATGCGTAAATAATGATATTTGGTTGTATGAATTTATATATTTATCATGCAATCACCCACCAAGTCATGCTCTCTTGATCCGATTCCTACATCACTGCTGAAACAATGTCTTGATCCACTTCTCCCATTCATTGCAAATGTTATAAACCTATCTCTACAAACTGGTGAGGTTCCATCCATGTTCAAGTCAGCCATTGTCACACCTCTGCTGAAAAAACCATCCCTAGATCAAAACATTTTAAAGAACTATCGACCCGTTTCTAACCTACCATTTCTGTCCAAAGTTCTTGAGAAAATAGTTGCCTCACAGATTAACAGCTATCTCAACGAGAATTCACTTCTAGAGCCACTTCAGTCAGCGTACCGCAAGTATCACAGCACCGAAACAGCCCTTCTGAAAGTTCATAGTGACATTATGTACATCACTGGACTCTGGAAAATACGTCATACTGATCTTACTCGACCTCTCGGCGGCATTCGATACAATCGACCACAGTTTACTCCTAAATAGGCTATCAAATCTCGGCATCACGGGTACACCATTGAAATGGTTTGAATCCTACCTCAAAAACAGATACCAGGCAGTAAAAATCGAAAACGTCACATTGGTGAACCTTCAGCTCTCAAATACGGGGTGCCTCAAGGGTCCGTCCTCGGTCCCCTTTTATTCACAATTTATACAGCACCAATCGGTAATCTGATTCGTCGCCATAACTTAAAGTTTCATCAGTATGCTGATGATAATGAGCTATACCTTGCGTTCTCCCATCAAGATTCACCAACTGCTATTCACAGTATGGAGTCCTGCATCCATGATATCAAGGTATGGATGACACTTAATAAATTACAGCTCAATGACAGCAAAACTGAAGTTCTTGTTTTCGCTCAAAATTCAATCAGCTCCCAGATCCTGTTCGTTCCGTCAATATTGGTTCTGCGTCTATCACACCAGTTACAACAGCACGAAATTTGGGTGTACTCTTTGACAATATCCACATGTATAACCAGCACATCAAGAATACATGTAAATCAATGTACTGTCATCTCCGCCGCATTGGATCTATACGTCAATACGTCTCAAGTGCGGATTGCTCTACTTTAATTCATGCTGTTGTATCCACTAAACTTGATTACTGATAGTTATAGTACGTGTCAGAGGACATTTACTGTTTTTATTCGGACAGTTTTGGTTAACCCGTCTGTTATTTTGTCCGAGGCGCAGCCGAGGACAAAATAACTGATGGGTTAACCAAAACTGTCCGAATAAAAACAGTAAATGTCCGAGGACACGTACTATAACGAAGTTATACTGCGAATTTGGCGAGTTTTGTAGTTTTCAAGCGACTTCCTCCCTGGCAATGAACGCAGCAGCACGTTATGTAAATTACAATTGATGGGACTGTTTTACAACACGTTGTCATTTGCTTGAATTGAGAACACTGAGTTTAGACAATCAAAAATAGAACATTTTAGTTTAACAGGTGGTAGTATTATAATTAGACACACGTGTGTATTCGGGTGTGGCAGCATTGTGTCTCCTCGTCAGACACCACAGTCGAACCGTCGTCGAAGTGTTCGTTCCCTCGTCTCGTATTATGTCGCTCCAAAAGTCTGTAATCAATTGGAATAGGGAATATTTTCTATCCCAGGTCGACGTAGATGATGCTGAAGATTTTAAGTTAACTGACATACAAAAAGAATTTCGGTTTCTACCTCCGGTTGACAACACCAAAGTGGAGGAATACCAGAAAGCACGTGTTCCACCAGCCACTCGCAAGGCGACACGATGGGGTGTTACTGTATGGAAAGAAGTGCAGGTAGGATCTACCCTACGTCTTTCTGAAAGCAGTTCCAGTGAGACTGTTGAATGTAACACTGCATCGAAGGATTCGATTGTTGAATCGTCACCAGTTACAATAAATGTAGTCAAAGAGAACACGAAGATTCAAATTACATTTTGAATTGTGTATTGTATTTTCATTATTAAATGCACTTCACCTGGTTTCGAGCTTCTTTGTTTTCATTGGTTGTGTACACCTGTCAGATTGTTTCTTTTTGTATTACCTCGTTAACATTGATATATTCCCAATTGTTGAGAATAACTAAACTGCGGACTCTTTCTTTCTTTGGGTTAACTTGGTGTGGACTCTTTCTTTGTTTGAGTTAACTTGTAGCGGCCTTTTTCTTTGTTGAAAGCAGTCCGATTAACTTGAATTTATAATTAATAAGTGAAAAGTGTACGGTAACAGAAAAAGAGAGCATGCTTTGAACAATAGAGACGAGCCAAAAAGTTGTATAACTGTAATTCTTTACTGTATGGTCTCCCTGAATCAGTCACAAACCAACTTCAGCGCGCACAAAACACAGCTGCAAGAATCATCACCCGGTCAAAGAAATATACTCTCATCAAACTCCATTGGTTACCAGTTCGTTCTAGAATCGACTACAAGATCTTACTCCTGACTTACAAAGCAATCCATGGTCTTACACCGGAGTACATTTCCGACCTTATACAAGTATACATACCAGCTCGCACCTTACGCTCAAAGGACAAAAACCTTCTTACGACAACAAGTTACAAGCAAATCAACTACGGTGGACGTTCTTTCGCTTATGCTGCTCCAAAGCTCTGGAATTCACTGCCAACTGACATTAAACTTGCACCAACTATTGATTGTTTCAAAAGAAAACTGAAGACACATTTGTTTTGTAAAGCCTATGGTGTGGATTAACCATCCAGCGCCCCTGAACAGAACTTTGCATGGATTTTGGCGCTCTACAAATTATTTTGATTGATTGATTGATTGATTTGATTATATATTTACACCAAAGCACGCATGGCCCATAAAGATTGTTGCTTTAGTTCTTATAACTGAGGATTGACAGCGTTTGCTTGATAAGTGATTTTTGGAAATTAGGCAATGCATTAAGAATCTAAGTTCCAAAATTAATATAATTTGGTTCCTACATTCATAATAATAACGGACACCTTTAGATGATAAATGCTTTTCGGTAATTAAGCAATATCTTAAAAATACAACCTGAGAATTTCATATATACAGCGTACATACATTAATAACAAATCGCATGTTTCATACAGAACTTGTTGACGTACTTAAATGACACATTTGCATAATTAGTCTCGTCTGTTTGGCCTCGTAAAAAAGCCCCCAGCGATGACAGTCTCTGCTACCGAAGCTATGTTGACTGTATAGTTATGTTGTGCTAATGGCTACACATTGCTACTCTTTAAATTTGTTATTCTGAAGACTTTGCAAGACAAAAAGTAACGAATGAATCTATTGATATTGCAGGATACTTCATATGTGTCAGTTGAAGAATTCTTCTCTAATGGATTTGTTCTAGCAACTATGATTTGCGTTTCTGAATTAGCAAGACTTGTACTTTGGGCCTATTCTATGCTGCTGGCTAATGATTTGAGTATCAAGAATGTATCAGCTTTGAAAGTAAGATAACAACAAAATATTTGTATCCTTGTCTTTAACTGGCGAAGCCTGTAACTGTGGCTCAAGTCTAAGCTGTCAGTGTATACATTCCACTTGCATGATACACAATTAGATGTATATGGAAGTAAACCTGAGTCGACATAGTATTGTAGTAGTTAGAGCATGCAGACAATTTAAAAAGATGTGTACATAGATGGTCCAGTATTACAGCATAACGCTGACATTTTCCTACATGCTATTAAGAAAAACATCGACATGAAATACTAATATGATTTACTGGCTAAAAGCCCGTTGACAGTCATTGAATATCCATCCAACAATCCATTCATCCACCCACCCATCCATCCATCCATCCATCCATCCATCATTCAATCCATCCATCCATCCATCCTTCCATCCAACCAACCAACCAACCAACCAACCAACCAATCAACTCACCCAAATCCAAGTTATATAAGCTGACTACAATGATACAATTAATTATTTATTTTCATAGATGGCTATATACGAGAAGTTGTTACGTCTTTCAACATCGTCTTTGCTCAGCACTGGTGTCAATGTAGGCCAAATAACAAATCTCCTTGCAGTAGACTGTAACTCTTTAATTTTGTTTGGACGTGTCATGGCTGTTGCTATACCTAGTATCATTACGGTTAGTGAAAATACGTGTAGATTAATTTACTTATTTCAGCCAATACGTTTGTAAGTGTAAATAGAATGCAAGTCTTTTTACAACAAACGCTGTACGCTTTATTTGAATATGTATCCAAGAACAATGTGCCTTTAGCTTAGTATCAAAATTAGACATTAAGTACAGAGTACGTACATCATTGCTCGTCATACGTTACCTTCTTTGATAGAAGAAACGGATACATTTAGTCCCGTTTGTCGCAGTTTCATTTTTCTGTCGCTGGAGTTTTAAAACACCCAAGCAAAAAAAAAAAAACAACAACAACAACAACAACATTAACAAAAACAACAACAACAACAACAACAACAACAACCCAACCCCCGCCAAAAAAAAACAAATCAGAAATGGTTGTTAAAACTTTTTTTTAAAATATACAATATATATTTCTCATATTATAGACCATAACTGTTATCATTATATTGGTTCAAGAATTGGGTGTGTCTGCCATTATAGGGACTTCTTTAGTTTTTATTATAATAATCCCGATACAGCTAATGGTATCATACAGAGGAAACATCTCTCAAAAAAACGCATTGGTAAGTGAAATAAACTTGTTCTCCTTGTCTCAAAAGAATCTCAAGAATAACTCAAGTATTGCTTAATTAAGTCAAAGAATCAATCATGGCCAGCCAACTTGATATAATTGTCGACAAAGGTCCCGCAATAAATTTCATATTAGCCTTTTAATTGTATTTAAGGCTTCTGTCAACATCAAACACCTTTTTGGATGCCATTGTTTTGTGATAAGTACTATACTGTCGCTGACCGGTACAGGCTCGCCTATAGTGTCCGTACCAGTATATACTATGCACTTTGCGTTCAACTTCACTTCTCTGGTACCAGGATTTTTTCAGTGCGTGAATACCCTTGCCTGCCTCTCTTGCAAGATCCAAAATAGGAAAACCACACCGCACTCTTCAACCAACTGATTATCTGCGCAGGGAACCTTCTGTGTAATACTTCATTTCATAGTACACTGATTATGGACAAAATCTATATTTTCAGATTGAAAGCGATAGAAGAATACAGCTATCAAATGAGATATTCCAGGGAATAAAGTTGTTAAAGCTGTATGGCTGGGAAGAACGTTTAGCTGAGAAAATAAGCAGCATACGTCAAAGTGAACTCAAATACATATTTAGCTTGGGTAAAGTGGTTTCTTTTACAGGTAAACACAACTTTCTGTCTTTGATATTAGCGTTTCATGAAGATTCATTCAGTAATACTGTTACCAATGACATTCATAATTTTATCGAATTCCATATTTTGACTATGTTATGCCGTACTGTGATTGAAAAGTCAATAAACCTTACTCAAGACTAGGAAATGAGGCCACAAGATTAATAATTAATAAGTCAGTTAAGAAAACAGTTCACATCTCGTATATAACTAGCATTCATATTGATCATTTGTCATATTGAATGTTTTTGGGAATGGTCGAAGGATATGACAACTCCTCCTCACGAGTTTTATATGGTGTACATTAATTTATTATTCAGCCATTCATATTCGTTTGATGTAAATGTGAACTTTAATGACGATAAATGAGTAGACACTTGTGGGAGAGCAAGAAGAGCTTGGCACTTTGATTGCAGAGGGACGAGTGAATAAAACAGATACTACATGCACTGCTCTCCTTATGGTGTTAACTCATGCTTTGGGTAAAAAGCGGTGTGATGTCTACTAAGCTAATTCCCTAAAGTTCAAGTGATCTCTGGTACAATTGGCTAGCATTGTAGTGGTGCATCCTAAACTGAATAAATATGATATAGCTATAATTGCAAAAACTCCCTGAGATGGAACGTCCACTGTCAATGAACGGTGTCGCAGTGTGGGGTCAATCATTACCCACTTTCTACAGGACTGGTCATGATCAATCTGATTAAAATCTGATGTGGTGAAAGCGGCTATATGTCTTCATTCAACTCTATTTCCATTGTGTTGTGTGGATTTTTTTGTTCCGGGTGATCGCCGTACGTAATCCCGCATCTGACCCTGTGTAATTGAAATTCTCATTCAAATCTCGCACTTTTGTGATGTTTCTTCAATGAACCAGCACGCTTCTTTCTCTAGAGCAAAAATGGCTACTAGGTGGGACAGGCATCCCAGTCCCACGGTCGCCAGTGAAGGAGCTGCTGGACTTTCTAGCAGGTCGCAGGCTTAGTACGGTTTCCGCCAATGGCCAGACTAAGGTATCTGTCCTGGTAGCCATCTTTGGCATAGAGAAGCAAAGCTGACAGTAGACTCTGTTATCCGGACTCGCATTGTTGGGGCTTCACCCACCAAGCAAGAGTCTGTGATATTACAATATAATGTCTACAAGATGGCTGCATGGAGAGGCTGACCCACAACATGACCTAATATATAGTATGTAGTACTCAAATGGTCACAAATCATGCTAAGAGTAGTTAGGTTAATTCTTCAAAGAAAGGACGTTTATACCATGATTGCAGTTAAATATATACAGAGTTGATGAAAATGAAAATTCTGAATCATTGTTGTCCAATCAGTGACTGGCCAAGATCTCGACAGCGGCCATATTGCTCCTTGCAATAGGTGATATTGTAAATACCCAGATTATTCTCGCTAGGGTGAAATGCCTAAAGACGACAGTCTGGGTAACCCAGACTAAGCTGACTGCTGTCGCCTACCCTCTAATACTGTTTCAAAAGTCACAAAACTGAATAAACTACCCATCCTCTCCAGGATCCAATATGATAATGATGCTAATGTCCTATCATTTTTCTATTTTGAAATTCAGCCACATTTGCTGTCACTTTACCTGCACTGTTAGCATTTCTTGTAAGTATTATTTGAATTGTATTTACTTATATCCAAATTATTTTTATGAGTTTTAATATGTCAAAGTGTGCCACTCTTGGTATAAAACGGGATTGGATAACCTTCAGTAATTACGAAATGAGGGGTGGGGAGTGGGGTGGAATTAGCGGACGGTCACATCCACTACGACGCCTGAGTGAAACTATCAGTGATGACAGTGGTGGGATCAAGTCCTTACCATTGATTCTGAGACTCGTGCCATTTTCCATGTCTAAAAGCATTTGAACTCCATGTTTTTTTTTCAAATATTTTAATGGGGTGGGTCATATTTTAGAGAAAGGTAATTGAGAGAGAGCCACTTTTTAGCACTGCTGAGTAGGCCCAGGGAGTGTCATCCAACAGACCGAGTTTGATGACCCAGTCTCATGTAATTACATGAAGGCTCCCTTATAAGGATAACAAAATATGAGATGCAGAATGAGATGAATGACCTTCCCAAATGACTCCCTCAGCATTTTCCTGCCATGTCTTCCATAAGGGACCGGTCAGTTTCTTCGGCCTGGGGGAGGGGTGGCGGTGTATTGGGAGGGGTCACCCTGGTTTTGAAATAGGCAGTGGGGGGGGGGGGTCATGCTGTTTTGAAATTGTGGTGGGGGGGGGGGTTGTGATGGAAGAAGAAAATCCTTTTCTACAATGGCATATAGCCTTGACTGAACTGACTGGTACATGTATAATTTATTATTCTCCCTGTTTTTTACATAACTTCTTTAATATTACTTCACGTAAGAGTTCAAACATACCTCTACTCTATACATACATATATATGTATTATCTAGCTACCACACTAGTTACAGAATATATCATGTAAATGCTTGGCTGTTTCACAATGAATGCTTCACTTATATTGTACTTTGGGGCAAACATGAACTTGAAGGTTTCGTAATGGTTATCTTCAGAGATAATTTATAATCTAAATCGCCCTACTCTTCAGCATGAAGAGTAGATGCACTTTCTATTTTGGACACTACATGTTATCGGCACTACAAATCACCAAATCTTATATCAGATTCCAGTTCCTATTCAGTATTATACACAAGGTATGACCACCTAAAGTTCTCTAACATACCAGTGACTGTTAATACTGTACATGCAATATTAATGCCACTGTACCAATGTTACGGGCCTAATTTTATGTGACGTGGGAAACTCATTTAAAACTTACATTAACTTTAACTTCGAAAATTTTCGAAGCTTTGAAATATTACTTCAAAGGCTATGAATAACCTAAAAATTACCTTAATAGAACCAAAAGTCCTCCGGATATGCTAGAAGGGGACCCCTAGGACTCCCTCGCCCCCAGAGGTCATTCATGCATTCAACCAACAATCAGACGCACCAACCTTTTTAATGCCATAATGGTATTAAACCTTTCTCACCTTATGCTAATTTGAGATGATATTGTCTTTTAAGATGTGAAATGTTTGCCAAGATAGCCACAAAACGCCTTAAAACTCCAAATCTCCCTTACCAATGATACTGCCATTAGATGAACTGTCCTTTACTATAATGATTAAGAACATATTTCAACTCTATGTAAAGTTATCAATAATATTTTTTGATACTTGATGGTGCTGACTTGTAAAGCTTGGAAATTATCGTAATAGCCTAACAATGGGCTTCAAGAGTAAAAAACCCTAACCCCCCCAGTTTCAAGCTCTTCCCTCTACCACTTACTGTAAAGTTGCTATTAAACTTTATTTCAAAAAATATTTCAACCCTATGAAGTTGCTTTTTACACGTTGGTGTTGTCTTGTAAAGCTTGGATATTATTGCCTGAAAGTGTCTGAATAGGCTAAAAATGGGCTTTAAGGGTAAAAAAAACACCTGTAGGGCTTCTAGGGGGAGACCTCCTAGGACCCCCCCCCCCCATGAGAGATGTACATATTCCCTTCCCAAACCAGGATTTTGTAAAGTATTTGTGAGACAGTCAAGCAGTCCACATTGAGTCACGATCAAAACAAGACCTGTTATGTGAATATGGTATATGGGGGGGGGGGGGTCATCATGTTTTGTTTTAGAATTAAGTTCAGCCTGTGTTGGTTTTACAGATGGGGCGGGGGTGGGTCAGTGACGTTTTGTCGGCCAGATGGCAAAATACACCTCCCCCCAGGCTGGAGAAACAGAATGGTCCCTAAACTATCACAACTTATCAAGGATACCTAATAATACATTTTATATTCTTGGGGAGATAATCATACAGGACATCTGTAACTACTGGCGAGGCTTCTGTGTGTGGTAGTTGGACATAGATGAGTAACTTACTGGTAACACTGGCTTCCTACAAAGTACACATTCCTATCCTAGTTTAAACATAATTTTGCATTTCGATGGTTATTCCAATTATTAAACTTAAATTAGGTTCAACACCTAACTCTGCCAACAACCACCATACAGTATTCAGTTGTTAGATGGTGAACTTCAGAATAAAAAAGATAAGGCAGAGGGGACTGGTATCGGCGCGCGCGCGCGCGTGTGTTCGTGTGTGTGTTCGTGTTCGTGATACACATGAACATGTTTGCTGTTCAAATACTTATCTGTTTAGTGAACAATTTCTTTCTCATGTCTTCATACATACATACATATTGATTGTCATTTTGTTTTGTGTCTATTCTCCCTCAGGTATTAACCACCTATGCCCATATCAGTCCCGAACCACTGGTGCCAGGTACAGTGTTCAAAACCGTTGCACTGTCGAATGTTATGGTACCCACGTTGATGATATTAGTGCCATTCACGGGGCTTGTGACACAGGCAATAGCTGCAGTGAACAGAATTGGACAATTTTTAGCCATGGATGAATTAAAAAATCAGATAGATGGTAAAGAAATTACCGACAATGGCTTTGATTTTACAACAAGTGAAGATGAAGATGACGATATTATTCATCGAAACAAGGTGATGTTGTATGAAGATATTCAATTGTGATTAAAGAGGTCATATCGATAAGAATTGGTATTTATCTTGGGGTTTTAATAAAGAAACTTGTACTTGTAAAATTATAAAATTCAAAATAAATAGTTACGCAGTATGGGGACCTTTCAATCACATTTGTATTGGCTTTATTCCAATATTTTTTATAATTTACGAACAATAAATACGAAAAACCCCATTGCCCTCTTATCACCATCTAACAATATCTAAATAGTGCCATAAACAGGTCATACACAGACAGACCTGCATACTAATACCCATTTATATTGAAACTCCCAAAAGTTACAGGCCACCCCAAGAAATACTAAACTATTCAAATCGAATATCGTCTGCCAGGACATCATCGCCATCTTGAAAAACACGTAAAAGACATGCTGAGCGAGAACACTGTCAAGTATGGTTTACATGAAACTGACCCACATCAAGATGTGTATACAGCGAACAGATCGACAGACAAATAGCGCAACAAAAAATCACAGGAAAAGTCACTGTGCCATAAGTACAGTTACATATCATCACCTGTCAATATAACTCTGAGTTCGAAAGTTGCAGCACTCTGTTGCGACAAGTAGTGTGAAAACTAACTGAATTCGTTGAAATATCTCATTAGTATGCAGAGGCTTTTGACTAAAACAATAGCAGAACATGTATGTTTACTTATCATCAATGTATGTGCTATGTTATATGCAATTTGAAGAATTAATTCTGAAGATATCCCTCAGTTACCAAAAATCGTTATTTATGAAACTTGCTAATTAATCTTCGTTGGATGTTTACCAAAATCTAATTTCTTCTTGTCATCAGCAAATGAAAGATTTGTAGCAAGTGTCATTAGAATCAATTCAGTAGTTTCTGAGATATCGTGTCCACATCCAGCCAGCCAGACAGACACACACACACATACATACATACATACAGACAGACAAAAGCATAACATATTCTCCCCTTATGGGAGGTAAAAAGTGTTTATTGTTGGTTTGTTTATTCAACAATCGTGATATATTTATACAACTTTCACAATGCATAAGTTGTAATATAAGATGTTTCTTTCCAAAATTATACTAAAATAACAAACAAACAAACAAATAAAAAATAAATAAATAAATAAATAAATAAATAAATAAATAAATAAAACCACTTTTTCATCACTGTGTGACCTTGATACGATATGGTATCAAGAAGTCAGTCAATAAACTTGAAATTTCAAAAACAGAATTTCAAACTGTATGATAACTTTTTGATGAGCTGATATTCCTATTTTTATTTCAAGGGGTTCATTCAGGGTGTTGTTACATCTTAATAATGATACATTCATTAGACAGTCATTAAGTATACTCCTCCTGTACTTTTTATATGGTAAAACATGGGGCATAAACGTTCAAGTAATATTACTGTAAATTTGATTAATCAATCGTTACTTCTTTGTCTTCACCTTAGGCTTCGAGTACTGAACCGGAATCGTACTACAATAAAAGGAAATTGCAAACTGATGAGGACAGTGTCAACGAAAGTACACATCTGATAGAGGCAGAATACCCACCGTCATACACGTCACACTTAAATGTGAACCTTAATTCATCATTTGTCCCCACTGAAAAAAATGTGGAACTACCAGAAGGAATTGCAATACAAGTAATGTCGAATTTCATTCTTTTGTCGTTTAAGAACACAATGTAAAGAGAGGTTCAGTAGTAGTTATTTTGGAAATGACAAACTGTGTGTGTGTGTGTGTGTGTGTGTGTGTGTGTGTGTGTGTGTGTGTGTGTGTGTGTGTGTGTGTGTAAATTTTGATGCCCAGTCGAAAATCTACTGGGGTGATCGGGCTTCAATATGCATTACAGAAATGTTCTCAGATAGGTCTAGATAAGTAATATTGCTAGTAGTAGTCAAACTGGTCAGCTGACTTGTTTCCAAATTATGTCTGAAACGTGATTTGCTATAGTTTCATTCCTTACTTTCTGACATCTGCAGTTGTTTTACAAGGTATTATATGTATAGCTAGATCAAACGAAAGGAAATGTTTGTTCAATCAAGATAAAATACGTGGGTATAAATGGAATTCGTTTTTGTTGCATATGTAGTATTACGTTTTATTTGAGGAGAGAATTGATACACCCATTTATTTAGCTAAATTAGCATCATTCTAGAAAAATGAAAGGACACATCAAACCATTTATTATAGTGTAATTGAAATGTATCGTTCATTATCCAAATCCTTCATGATATTCAAGTCACGTCCATCGTATCTGTATCCACACCGCTTGATGAAATTATGAGCAGCTATTGATTACACTTCAGAAGTATCATGCAATTTATTGCCTGCACAATGGTTTGCACTCTTTACTACAATGTTGATGATGGCCAAGCCGAAGGCATACCTACCTACCTACCAAACTAACTAACTAACTAACTAACTACATACATACATACATACATACATACATCCATACATACATACATACATACATACATACATACATACATACATACATACATACATACATACATACATACAAACATACATACATAAGTACGTACGTACGTACGTACAGGCATACAATAAGGCATACAAAAAGGCATACAACCACACAGTCAGACATGCATACATACATACATACATACATACAGACAGACAGACAGACAGACAGACAGACACACACACACACACACACACACACACACACAAACACACACACACACACACATTGCTATCTAAAAACTTATTTTGTTGACCGAACATGCAAAGAATATCACACTGCACATATGATTGTACAATAAATGTCCGAGTCATAGTCCACTTACACGTGCACTTTCTGGTGTTTGAGCCTTAAACCTCTTAAAGTTTGCATCGTTTACATTTCTAAAAACTGGTCTTTCAGGTGATAAACATCCAATGACAGTACAGCCATATTTAAATATGATTTGATAAGTAAAGGCTTTTGCCATATTTTGGTTCAATGTAATTTGTATTGTTCTCTTTGGCCTTTCCTCTCGAGTCCATCAATATCTATAGTTTTTCAAATTCACATTATCAATAATACAGGTTGTGATAAAGCTCTGATATTCCTTTAATTTCTTAGGTTAAGAATGGCTCCTTTTCATGGTGTGAGGATAGCAGTGAGCTACATCTGAACGACATCAATGTGAAATTTCAAGCTGGTAAGACTCTTTCAAAGAAATTCTCTCCCCGGCTAGCAGCTGTCAATTTGTGATGGTATTTTAGCTTATTTTATCAATCCCATGGCTTCACAACGGTAGGGTGTACAGAAATTATCTTTGAGAGCACACCGGTGTATTACTGTGGCCATATTTTCGCGAGTGATGGTGAGCGAAAATACAGCAGAATGCACCGAACCACGATCGAAAATAACCATAGCCCTGCCATCAATTGCATTGCGAGGCCATGAGATTGTGATATTGTTAAATATGTACACCCAAACTGACTGATTTCTTACCCAAGTAATAGGTTGGCTTTGCGTAAAGGTTTGGGTTATCAGATATCAGATGGTAATCAAACAAAACATGTAATTGCCCTTCTGTTATCATGACAACGAAAGCAAGTTTTTTTAGAGAGGTAATATTATACTTTTGTCTGTCTGTCTGTCTGTCTGCATGTCTGTCTGTCTGTCTGTCTGTCTGTCTGTCTGTCTGTCTGTTTGTTTGTTTGTTTGTTTGGAATGTGCGTGTGTTTCTGTGAACATGTTATCTCTAAAACTACTGCATCAATTGTAACGAAACCTGCTACACATCTTTCATAGGGTAATTACAAGGACTGATCAGATTTTGGTAAACAGGCATATAATAATTAGGCTATATCATATATGAATGCTTCAAACAAGCTTCAGATTTCATATAGATTCATGTAAATAATTTTCCAATAAGAGGTGTATAATGTATGATAGCTATAGCTCAAAATTGCGATGGTTTTGTTGTTCTGGTAATAGAAATGGGTCATTTTTTTTACTTTCTGTATGGAAAGATGATGTGATTAGTGATGTCTCAGTGTCTGTCTGTCTGTCTGTCTGTCTGTCTGTCTGTCTGTCTGTCTGTCTGCCTGCTGTGTCTGTCTGACTATGCACATGATATCTCAGAAACTATTGTATGAATGAATTTTTAATTAACTTGGTATACTTATTCTATGGATATCAATTAGGCGATTACTCAAAACCTCTTCTCAACATACTTTTTCAATTGGAATCATTTAGGTGTCTGGATCCATGACAACCATACTTTTAATCAATTTGGATTTTACTGCTACATATCATGGACTATCTAGTTTTAAGCAAACAATAACTTGTCAGTAGGTATTATCATCTTTGCTGTTATTAACTTATCATAAATCTTTCTTTCAAGGTGAACTTACGATGATAGTTGGAAGTGTCGGTAGTGGAAAGTCGTCTTTGCTGTTAGCAATTTTGGGAGAAATGACTTTGATGTCTGGTAAAGTAAAGTTCAACAAGTAGGTATAGAGTTAAATCAAATGTTTGATCACAGTAGTAAATGCTAGAGCTCATACAGGTTGAGAACACTGGAAATGTACAATATGTTTCTTTTGTCGTTTGCCAATCACTTCCTCAAGACAAAAAGACCAATCACCTGGCAATCACATCACACATTTTCGGTGGCTGCCTAACACATTTCGACGATTTGTTTTACTCTCATATTATCTGCAAATGAATCCTCCACCGACAAATATGAACGCTTTGTTGAATGTACATGGAAATGTTACCTCCGGCCCCCTCAAAAAAAAGTAGCATAAAATAAAATGAAGGACAGTAGTGAGGACTTGGCTCCAATCCAATCTCATCACTAGAGGGCTTAGAGAATGAGGACCGGTTATGGCTGCCATTTTTGTCAGGACTCTGACAAACAGATGCCTCTCATACTGGTAAAACAATATTTGTTTTGTTCGTACGCACATTGTTTGAATGCAAAATTCTGAGTTATATCTATCATACATGATGTAACCTTAACTTGAAAAGTAATTATATGAGAATATGTGAACATTTGACCTTGCATACATACGATATTGTCTAATCATCGTAAAATCATTCATTATGGAAATGAACTGTTAAAATTATAAGCTACATCAATAAGTTTTAAAGGACACATGCACTTCTTAACCACCAATGCATGTACTAAATTATTTGAAATTTGAAGCTTGCATTCTATTAAAGATATTGCCTAATATTCAAAATGGTTATTTATGCAAATTACACATCACATAACAAATGCATCAAACACGTGTGATTTCTTATGGTTGATGTATGTACCACATTGAATGAATTGAATTTTGTATTCTTAACATATATAGCCTAATACCGAAAATCATTTTATTATGTAAATTTCTCATTATAACTAAAAGTTACAGCAACAAGCGTTAAAGTACATGAGCGCTTTGTGATGTTTGATTTATGATAACAATATGTTAAATTTGAAGCTTGCACTCTAAGATATGGTCCAATTATCAAGTCATTAATTATGCAAATAACGTATGACTATAAAATAATAATCAATGAATACACCAAATGACATTAAAATCGAATACTATGTAAACACAATTGACATGGGCGCATTATCATGGTTGATATATGTATCAAATTATATGTATGTATTCATTCTAAAGATATAGCCTCAGATACAGCCTATTTACTGGAAATCATTTGTTGTGTAAATAATTCATTAAAACTAAAAAAACTATGCCAACAGTCTTTATAGGCCTGAAGCCGGATTTTGTCTGCAATACCACTCAAACTAGCTTTCAGGCAGTCGTCTGCTTTGGATTTTAAAGTAAACACAAATGTATTTTGAATTTTGTCTTGCCATCATTACTACGAGTAAGTGTGTACACTAAATATACAAACAAACTTGTTTGACATCTCCACTCTATATGGGCTCGCACATTTGATTCCAAATAAAAGCCAATCTTATCGGTACTTTGCCATTTGAAAATCGTCACTGGCACAGGCCAATCGGAATGCAAGGAAATTATAGCCAATTACAGCCATGGGTAAATTAACTGTTATCGGCCTCTAGTACCAATTTGAAAGCTGATAAGAGACCGGACACGAGTCTAGACAATAGTGATGGATATATCAAGTTTAACTATTTATCTCTTTGGCAGAGAGCATAGCAGAATTTCGTACAGCGCTCAGAAGGCATGGCTTCAAAATGACACCTTAAGAAATAATATACTGTTTGGGGAACCATATGAAGAAGAGAGGTAAGCGGTAAACGACATTATCACATTAACACGACGTGCAAATCTTCACCTGTGTGACGTCAAACAGGGCATCACCCCTGTTCTAGCGAACTTTGTTGTTGTTAACTGTTCCTGCCATTCTATGCTACCATCAGGTTATCGTAATAATAATAGCTTTATTGGCACATATAAAACCAAACATGAACTGAAAATGCTCCCGTTCACACAAACACACACACACACACACACACACACACACACATATATATATATATATATATATATATATATATATATATATATATATATATATATATATATATATATATATATATATATAATTGACTGGGTGTTGATATAACCACATAAAAGTGCTCAATACGGTTAGCAGAGCGAATTATATACAGGTTTTGAAAATATGAAAAAAAATAATCATGCTATTGACCCTACAGAACTGTTTCATAGGTGTGTATTCCTCACTCATCAGGGGTACAATGGAATATAGTATCTGCGTTTCCTTACCGTTAAATTCTATTATTCTAATGTTCCTAACAGGGAATATCTACCTAGTAACATAGTGTATTTGCATAGTTAATTGATAATGATTTATGTCTATGGTTACACGATGACACAAGTTCATTCCGTTTATTTAGAGTGCAGCGATGAGGTTGATGTACTTTTCAGTTATGCAGAGATTACATCTCTGACTGGAGCTGTTGTATGGTCGCGCGCGCTATCATTTTCCACGTGATGTTGTAATCAATTTCTTTATCCTTAAGAAACCATACATACTTACTTAGTTCTGTTGAGTTTCTTGACAAATTGTTGCGGACGTTTGGTATTAGTTACACAACTGTAACTAATTTTAATTGTGTTACGATTGAAGATTTTTCTGAGGTTGTTCCCTTGTGGAAAGCACACCAGGGCGAGGCATTTTTTTTACCAATATTAGTGGAGACACTCTTGCTGAAGGGTGGGTTATACTGTAAAATATTATTCCGTGACCTATTCTTCCTACCTATAGTTGCTGGGTGCTTATATTCAAGTTTGTATTTATATCCGCTTTCGTGTAATGCTTTCTGGTACCGAGGTGCGGCTTGATCGAATGACTGCTTGTCTGATGATATAGATGACAGGCGTCTATTTACCCCCGCTGGTTTTATTAGGGGGATGGTTGCTCTCTCGATGGACATATTGCAAGGTTGCGTTCGGTTTTGTATATGGGCTGTAGGTTTTCTCGGCGAGGTTAAATGCAACGTCGAGGAAGTTGAGTACGTTCTTATTGGCTTCGATGGTGATGTTCAGCCCATACTCCTTGAATATATAGCAAATCTCTTTCTTAATCCTCTCAGTGTCCTTAGGTATTGTATTTTATCATATTGTACGTTCTGGTATATTTAAGAGGGTATCTACCAAGCTCACTGTATACCATAACATTACATGTCGACTTTTTTACTCCAAGAATGCGTTTACAGAAATCAAGGTGAACTCTTTCAATATTTTGATCCTTGTGTAATCCCCAAACTTCTGACGCTTATGAGAGAATACTACCAACGTAACAATCAAACAAAAATAACAAAGTTTCATGGTTCAGGGATAGTGAAGAGGTGTTATGGTGTAATACAAAAAGTGCCTTCCTTCCCTAGTCCGCAAATTGTTTTTCCGTGCAAGAAAACTTGTTATTATAACTCAGCAACATTCCTAAATAAGTAAACTTATCAACCACTTCAACAAATTGTCCATCGTAAACCCATTGCTCATTAATTCTCAGTCTACCACCATTCATTGTTTAGAAAACCCATTTCTAAGTCGTTAATATACATAGAAAATAATATAGGAGATAAAACTTCCCCTTGCATTAAACCTACTTTACTTAAAAATGATCTGATATAAAACCAACTACTGCAACACAAGATCTGACGTTGGCATACATAGAACGAATGATAGATAAAATCTTCCCTCTAATTCCAATTTTTGAAAGTTTATGCAACAGTTTACATCGATTTACAGAGTCGAATGCCTTTTTGAAATATATATAAATTAGCAATTAATTTACCTGAATCATCAAATTTGGTGTAGTCTTTATTCGTACAGGCAGAAGTTGCGGTCAATTTTTTTTTCTAATGCGTCCCCTTGGACACTTTCCTGCCAAAATTAACGTCAAAATCCCCTCTTGGTGCGTCTTTTCCGTTACAAATGTTTAGTCATGTACATGGACATATATCACTCCCCCACACACTGTATATAGGTACATAGTTTGCACTTCCAAAATGTCACAAGAAAACATTTATATGTGCAACAATACTCTTTCTAGACTTTCGATTATCTATGGTGATCACTCTCTAGAAATATATGTGCTCCGAGAACGAACTCCGGATTAATCTCTGTTAAGACGGTTCTTGGAGTCGGACGGTACAGAGTACATATAACAGTACTATACAATACTGCAGTGCACAAACTTACATAATATGGACAACAATTTTTTGTGCAGCTTAGGAGGTTACTGTTAACTTGGTATACACCAAGATACTCGTTTATTCTTTAGGGATGTTTTAACATAACGTGTGAACCATGTTCATCTGAGACGAAGAGCATGTGGTGAAGAACAACTAAACGAAATCATGAGCCACCCTGCTGTACTTAAATTTCCATACCAATAGCTAGATGCACACTTCCAAATAATTTAATGATTTGTATCTCTAAATGGTAAATGACCCCCACTGTGCATGTTTTCCCCAACTTTTACTCACTTTCTACTTGATCTTTATTATTATTATTATTCAAGTCAATATGACTTGAAATAACTTAGGGAGCGATCAGTTTTTTTATGGCAGGGGGGGCGGTTATTCAGGGGGCACCTCAATTTGGCACTCTAAGAAGGGTGGGGTCATCATATTTACAAAGGGAATAAAGGGGGGGGGTCACCTTATTTTCAACAACTGAACGAAATCATGAACCACCCTGCTGTACTTAAATTTCCATACAACAAATGTATGTGCATACAATAAAACAGAGACAATGGCTATAAATATACGTTCAAATATAACATAAACTCTGTCTCTTGATACATCCCAAGCATATGACATGGAGTCATAAAACAACAGTTTTGTAAGTAATGACTTCTCAATAATGCAGGCCATTAGTTGCATTGTGTCATCATGTGGTATAAAATTTGCATGTGTAGCTGTACATGTAATAGCACATAAGAAATGAAATACCTTGAAATTTACTGGATGCACTGACTCTAAAATCTGTGCCTCCATTGACCTGAACATGTTGCATTGCACACAAACCGTGCCAATAGAGACACAAAAAATGGCAGCCAGAGCTATAACTTCCAGTGATCGTACAGTAGGCTCCAATCAACTATTCAATCAGTTACACATTCTAAATATTATTTACAGTGTCTAAGGAGACAGACTTGATTAGCAAGTAGCTATTTTCTGGTCTCCTTTTACCTACCTCAAAAAATGTATTATTTATTTTGTCTACAAATGTAAATTTAATAAGTAGGTAATAAAGAAGATATATATAAAACTTTCATATAATTTAATGAATTTCTATCTCTAAATAGTAACTGACCTCCACTTTGCATGATTTCCACAAATGTTCTCACTTTCTACGTGATCTGTTTTATTATTATTTGTGTCAATATGACTTGAAATGAGTGAAACTTTTGAAACCCTAAAATTAGTAATATTTTTATGATATAATAAGTTGTGCTTTACTTCTGAATGGTGCTCGAAATGCACTTCACGTTCACTTCTCCCCTTACATTTTCCAGTTCTCTCCCTACTTTGAAACTTAATGAAACCCACAGGTTTACAATTATATTAACTCCTTTTCTAATATTGTACTTTATAATTAGCTGAATTAATCTACAATGGTAATAGTTCATTCAATCTAAGAGATATCCCATAACTTTTAGTTACTAAACCATGAATATTTTGCATGTCGATGAAGAGACAATCATACAATCATAGGGTTTCTGTCTAAACAGCTTTATACATGTGAAGCAATGGATTTGGGATAGCAATTTACCAGATACACTTAAAATTACTGTAAATGTAACAAGGAAAATTAACTATGCAGTGTGCGGTATTGTGCTTTGAGAATCTAGAGTGTATTATACAAGAACAAGAAGAATGTCTCTTGTCAACAGATGTCGGGTGGTGGGGGGTCAGTGTGCTTTTTTATTTGTCGAGGTTGGGGGTTGGATTGTTTTGTGGATGAATCGCAAGGGGGTCACTATTTTTAAGTACAACGTGAACAAGAAGTCACCGGCCCACCCCCGGCCTTAAAATCTAATTGCTCCCTTAAACATTTGAAACCCAAAA
Organism: Glandiceps talaboti; assembly: GCF_964340395.1. Classification (NCBI taxonomy): domain Eukaryota; kingdom Metazoa; phylum Hemichordata; class Enteropneusta; family Spengelidae; genus Glandiceps; species Glandiceps talaboti. The sequence continues at coordinate 8,750,721 of NC_135550.1, read as the reverse complement.
ATTAGTTATACTTTTGTGATATAACTAAGTTGTGTTTTACTTAATTTGAATGGTGCTCTAAATGGCCTCCAAAAGGTGTTAATCTTTATATATAAAAAAATCTTACCGTGGGCGGGGGGGACACCCCGTCCCAGCGCCCCACCTGCTCTTGTACAGCAGGCGTGCACGCACGTAGCATGCACTTCTCACCATACTTTTTCCAGTTCTCTCCCTACTTTGATACTTATTGAAACCCCTAGGTTTAAATTATATTAACTCCATTTCTAATATTTATAATTAGCTGAATTAATCTATAATGGTAATAATTCACTCAATCTAAGTGATATCCTATAACTTTTGAATATTTTGCAAGTCGATGAAGAGACAATCATACTTTTCATAGGGTTTCTGTCTAAAGAGCTTTATACATGTGAAACAATGGATTTGGTATAGCAATTTACCAGATACACTTAAAATTACTGTAAATGTAACAAGTAAAATTAACTATGCTGTGTGCTGCATTGTGCTTTGAGAATCTAGAGTGTCTTTTCCTAGAACAAGAAGAATATTTCTGGCCAACAGATGTCGGTGGGGGGGAAGTCAGTGTGTTTTTTACTTGTCAGAGGGGGGATTGGATTGTTTTGTGGATAAATGGCAGGGGGTCACTATTTTCAAGTACAACGTGAACAAAAAAGTCACCGGCCCACCCCCGGTGGTAAAAACTGATCGCTCCCTTATTTTGCATACATCCTTGGGTGGCAGGAGTCTGGTATGTAGAGGTACTTTTATTTTTATTTAATAAATTTTGTTTATTTTCAAAATCATGTACATTATCGATGACAATTTGTATGTACCAGCCAGTATGCAGTAAGCTTACTTTCGACTTTCCCTCGAGCTCAGAGCTCGGAATCGCGAAAGAATATAACGAATGTAATTAAAATGAACGAAAGTCACAGTCAGGCAATGGTACCATCACGTGAGAGTATCTTATGGGCGATGTTGGTCATACATACAACGGAGTATGACATCAGGCAGCAGTAACCAATCTTAAATACCAATATCGCACACTTGACGGGTTCGATTTTCTGGTGATGCTCGAACCCGAAATCGCACCCCCAGTTGGGAATGTCCCGTCGAACGAACATTTTATCAGTGTAAGGATTTTGGCTCTGCTTGAAGGGTGATACCCCGGTACGACCTCAGCTTTCAAAAGTTACTTTTAGGGGGTCAAATCATATGGCGGACCAGTCGAGATTTTTGTTGACACACAGAATCAAGGAAAACAGGAATTTCACTGCAGTGTGAAATTTTAGCATTGAAAATAATTCCAACATGAGAATGATGCACGCACTGAACGTTTTCGACAGGCTGTGTCAAATTCAGTATCAGTTGCTGCAACTAATTGCAATAAGCGTCGAATTTGTAATGAACCTAATCTAATAATTATATTTAGGCAGATGAGAAGTTCGACGTTTATCTTGAGCCTCAGTTGCATATGAGAATTGGGTTCTCTGAAACCGCGCGTTTAGAATCGTATATTTACAAGGACTACGTACAGGGACTACAGGTAGCAAAAACAACGATATTATTCTATTTATTAGAAGGTACTGTAAGTGAAAAAAATCCAGGGCGTTCTAAACACTCGTGTCTCTATTTCTGTTCCTCTTTTTCTTATTTCTTACTCAAATACAAGTATAATTGTACCAGCATTGCCCGCCGCCCCTGGTCCAAAGTTTGGGTACATATAAGTACATAAAGTTACTAATAATGACAAACTTATATGACAAACAAAAAGACTTGACAGTGCGTATAGGAAGGGAAAGTGATATGAATGGAAGAAATCCCGATTTGAGGTATTATAAATTATACATTTTTGCTAATTAGGTCAGTGAAGTAAGACTTTGGTGGCATTATCATGCTGATTAATTAATAGATGCTTGGATATACTTATGTTCAATTGTTCTGTGCAATAATGATACTTGAACTAATCTACAAACTTGTTAGCCACCCAATTGAAGTGAAATAAAGTGCTAGGGCATTGCAATATAAAATCATTTAGTATGCAAATGAAAGAATTAATATGCAAAATGTCTTCCAACAATGAAGTAGAATCACGGTACATAGTCCAATTTGATAATAACAGGTTTTGTGGACAACAAACAATGGAAAAGCTTATTTTACTCATTCTATTGATTATTGTAATATTGACCTTACATTACATTTCAAGGTACCAGAGAGTATTAGAGGTATGCGCCATGAAGCACGATTTAAATATGCTACCGGCAGGTGATATGACAGAAGTAGGTGAGAAGGGTATAAATCTAAGTGGAGGACAGAAACAACGAATAAGTGTAGCAAGAGCAGTGTACGCAAAGAGTGACGTGGTTATACTGGTATGTATTTTTATCGATTTTAGGCTTCTCCATATTGCTATGTCTAATGCTTAATAGTGAACAGACACAAATTTCAGAATTTACCAGGTACTATTCAGAATGTGATATTGAAAAATAATTTCTGCCCATCTATTTGTCAAGCCGTACATTAACGTCAAGTCATATCTCTAACATGCATGATCCAATATCATCCAAACTTGCCTTGGCAGACGATGTTATCATGCACAGAGCATAACACGTCCATCGGTTACCGACATTGTTTAATTTATGTAACTTGAACTGTGCTCGAAAACTGTTATACATTGGAGGCACATCTCTATCTACCATCAGCCACACTTGTCACTTGTCCTCAAACCCACTATTCACTCCATTTACTTTCACAAATGGGCGTATTTTCCCCCTCATTATGGTTACATTGCTATGACACGATTCACACTAGACCTGCAGGGTTAGATGACAATGTTTTGTATTTTAAAATGTTGTTGTTGAAAACAATTGTATCATTATTTCGACTTTCTGCACATCACTGAAATAAAGTAAAAGAGAAGAAGAGTTACTTTAACAAAAATCCTTAAAGGTTAAAAGTGACTCTCAAACATTACAGAAAAATACGACACCCCCACCTCAATAAAATAATCATATTTTTTGTGCATTTGAATTAGGTCTTCATCTCATTATGACAGATGAATGGAAGGTGCTTAGTCAATCAACAATCAGATCTACTACTTAAGTTAAACCTTTTACTGTCACGACATTATTACATTTTCGTAAACATTTCAACTCTATTTTTAAAGATTAATTGATAATCTTAGAAGGCACTGTCTATGAAAGCGGTTAAATTATTGCCTAAAAGGCTATGGACAACACATAAAAGTGCCTTAAAAGAATCGTAGAGTAAACACATTCCTCAACACCGCCTATCCAACCGTCATGTGCGCTGACGTTATACTGTGATGATAGCATTAAATTCGGACCAGGTTACTGTTTAAAGAACTTTTGAATCCTATATGTATAAAGAATAGTTTCTGATATATGGTGCTATCAAGTTAGCAAATTATTGATCGAAAGGGTCTGATGGCCTAATAAATACCCATAATAGTCCACCCCCACCAGAGATTCTAACCTCTCAGCACCCATATCTCCCCATGACATATCCTCACCTCCAACTCTTTCCCCTGATCTTCTCTGTCAAAATCCTATTAAATCTTTTCGAATATTTCAACCCGGTCTATAAATTTTATTTGTTAATTAGGAAAAATAAAATATTAGCGTGTTTCCGATAATAGTATCTCAATCGTTGTGATTGTTTTTGATTTTGAAATTATATTCGTATATTTATTCCATCCAAAACCAAACGGAATGTCAGTCAGAATACATCTTCTGTGACAGTTCGATGAAATATGTACACACGTCAGGTGGGAAAGAAAACAGACGTCAGGTCAAGATAAATATAGAATTTCTTATCTTTTTGTTTTAAAATATTAAACGATGTTTAGGATCGGTGGGTTAAACTAGGGTCGGTGGAGTTATCGAAAACAAACATTGTTTTTTAAATTCGCCTAGCCTGATAGTCTTAATTTGTCTTGTAAACCGATATGTGAAACGTGGTCCAACAGTCCACTCACTCAGTCAGAATGGAATACCTGACATGCATATGAATGGGGGGGGGGGGCTATTGTATATGTTTAGAAATAGATAATAGGAGTGGTCAATGTGTTTGGGCTTTTAAAGAGGGGCAAGAGACTTTTTGTCGGGTCGATGGCCATCGAACCCCAGGCCGGAAAAATAACCAATCCATAAAATCTGTTTTAATGGACAGTTAGTAAAATGAGTCTTCAAAGATAAAATGAAAGTTTAAATTGTTATTATTATTGGGTTATCTTATTTGAGGTAGAGCTGTTTGCAAAGCTTAGTTAAGTGACTAAGGACATATGTTACAGAACATTTAGTCAAATGCTCTATTAAGTTCTTATTTTTCGTATTATTTTCTAAAGGATGATCCTCTGTCGGCCCTGGATGTACATGTTGGAGCACACATAATGGAACGATGTATCATGACATTTCTGACTGAAGAGAAGAGAACAGTCATTTTGGTTACACACCAAGTACAATATGTTGATAACGCAGATCAGGTAAATATCAATATCACATTGAACAGCATACTAATAGTAACATACTCTAATTATTAACTAGTATAATTGTCGAATATGTGTTGTAAAGGTAAACAAAATTTTAGACTCATATGTCGCATTATTACAAGTTTAACTTTGGTAGAAGAGACTGAACTATCCTAGGGAAAGGTAAGGAAAATATATAAAATGAATGTTTTCCTTAAGCTTGTGGAGAGATAGATATGTCATATGTCATACAGGTGTGTGTACTCGCTAGAAATCTGGCAACACAGTTTTACATTACATTACAATGATTTAATGATATTGGCTTTGCTATGCGGTCATTGTTGATACCATGCTGTTATAGCCATGTTTACCCCCACCCCCACCCCCAGCACGCGCACACACACTCACACACAGCATTAGACTTCTTTTGAGTTTCAGCTTTAAACAAACGTTGAGCATAGTCTGGCATATTGTGACAATCTGTTCATGTCATCACATCTTTTTTAGAAATGTGATGATGGTAGTTTTAGCTAATGACACTAAATGGTCGGGTTTGATCGTTTCAACGTGAACCACTTCTATTAGAGTTATGCTGCTTCATGGTTTTGAGTATTGGTCTGTTATTTTTTTTTTAAATATATTAGTTTACAACATTGATGAATATGTATTTTTAAATAATGTTTCATTCAGTAAAGGCTAGAATGGAACGGTATTGAGACTGGGGGAAGAAGTGAGTCTCGTTCTAGAAAGTAGACTGGTGAGGTAAAGAACTGTGTGTAGTTTTGATTTGATCCATTTAATTCCCTTTATGCTAGAACGATCTGAGTGTATGGTTAAAGGATAAAGTGTGACTGTTCGATAATTCTGGCATTCAGAACCTATGAACGATTACACCGAACAATCAACATTTCAATAAAATGCCCATTGTGTATGGCGTCTAATTATGATAGCCGGGAACATTCGACTTAATTAACGAGTCGATTTGCAATTGCCATTGGAAAGGCTTTACGATTTATATAACGTCCAGCCAGCCCAAGGACGTGTCCAGTGGTTATATCAATGTGTATTTTAGCGCGTTGATTTAAAGGCAAATCAAAGCATTATAGGCATTAGTCTTCTCATTTAGTAATACACTGTATTTTATATTTTACCCCAAAAGGTTGTAGTAATGCAAAATGGTAGTATCACCCACCAAAGAACCATGGACGCAATTTGTAAGGGCGGGCAATACGAAGAGTGGCAGGCAGTCATTAGCACAATAAGTGGGTCTGGAAGTGCCTCAGAAGTCCCTGTGGTTCCTGGAGTACAGGGAGAAAGTTCATCTGACAAACCAAGTGGTAATACTAATTCATTTGTATGTACTAGCGTTGTTTATTAAATTTATATAATTTCAATATACTATGAGTCAATCAAGTGAAGTGCTGTGTCATTTCAATGTTATGTTTCATGTATGTGCTTTTTCCTCAAGAATCCATTGGTCAGTTTATCTCGAAAGAAGAAGATGCCATCGCCAAACCGTCTTGGAACGTCTTCTGGACTTATTTAAAAGTTATTAGATTGCCTTATGTTTGCTTGATCATGGTCTTGTTTATCGTCGCAGTAAGCTTCGATACGTGGGTGAATATATGGTTGTCGAATTGGTCACAGTTTGAGTTAGATGCTGTAAACAATGTCACGGTAAGTATTTCTAGTCATTTATCTATGTACCAAGTTTACTTAAACAAGCCACGTCATTCTCCTATTTCCAACTCATATTTCTTAGATTTTCAATTCTTTTCAGGATTTGTCATTCACATAAACACAAATTTCCTTTTTATTACAGATTGGAGACCCACAGACAAGAAGGTACTACACCATAGGTTACACGTTATTGATAGTGGGCTTTATTAGTATGGTTGTAGTCCAGTGTGTATGCATTGCTCTCTTCAGTATACTAGGATCTAAACGATTACAGAGTCAGATATTTCGCAATGTCATTCATGCTCCTATGAGGTTCTTCGACACAAGTCCTATTGGTCGTATTCTCAATCGATTTTCAAGTGATTTACAGATATTAGATCTGGTAAGTGTGAGATATAATACATGTACAAACAGTCATACTATATCAAATTTGGTAAGTGGGATATATAATACATGTACACAAAGTCGTAATATACCAAATTTGGTAAGTGTGATATAATACATACACACAAAGTCATACTATATCAAATTTGGTAAGTGTGAGATATAGTACGCGTACAAAAGTCATACTACATCAAATCTTGACGTATTTTCATTACATCAAACAATTTTACAAATGTATAATTCCACATCAATTTTCATGTTTTACTTAGGGGTGAGATTATACATGTCGTCAAAGTCATGTTATATCAAATTTTGACGTTATATCTTAAGAACACACTTCTAGTTGTTAAGTTTCTGAACACATTTTAATGTTTACCTAGTCTTTGATCTGTTCATTCCACTCGCTTTCCGTCAATATTACAGTGAACTGTTTCCTCACTACACTACACTACACTACACTACACTGCAGGGCTACACTGCATTGCACTTCACTATTACAAAGTTAAACTGGTTTGCTACGAATAAAAATCTGATGAATGTTTAGAGTCATAGAGTTTGTTTAAAAGCAAGTAAATATAGGAACTACGTAAATGTGCCAAATGACCCTATAACTTTAAACCGTACCACCTATTAAATGTGTGTCGCAAAGTGAACACTTCATACACATTTGAGACATTCTGGTGTTGTTAATGAATATTTTGAACGGTATCATTATTTTGGCCAGACATACGAGAGTTTTGCAATCTCATTTCTTTCCTTCTAATTGTTTGCAGGTCATCTGGACAAGTACACTCACGTTATGTGGCTTCGCTGTGACTATTTTGACAACTGTGATAACTGTTGTAATTGCTGCCCCGGTAACTATTGTGGTACTGGTACTTTCAGTCATCGGCTATGTTTATCTGCTAAAATATATGGGTTCGGCTCTACGGTAAGAAACATTCACTAACGCGTATCATCTAAATCTAGGGATCTTGATTATCAAACATGTCTGACTCAGTACTTTGGAACCTTGGAATATTTTGAACATTCAATTATTTGTTTCTTTCGTATTATCACTTGATTATCAACAATCTATAATTTCTAACAATTGACCAAGAGAACTTTCGTTATATTGAGTCATCAGACGTTTTCTACCATGGATGGATGGATATACAGAGACAGACAGACATACAGACAGACATACAGACAGACAGACAGACAGACAGACAGACAGACAGACAGACAGACAGACAGACAGACAGACAGACAGACAGACAGATAGATAACCCTAAAACATAAAACATCCGTTCCATAGCTAACAGGTTTTCGTAAAAGACAGTGTCTTCAAATGCTTTACTTATATGTGACTTAGTCTAATGGATAACATTACTGCGGGGTTTTTTCACAAATATAACCTCCATTTAAGAAAGTGTCACATGGACAGCAACACGTGCAAGTGCGTATGTCTGTTTTTTCACATTTGTTTGTCTCTTTTCTGTGACAGACTTATGTGGGGGGGGGGGGCTACTTGTATACTTACATGAATAAATACTTTCAATGTACCTAAATATCATATAAATATATATATTTTGTACCTGTAGTGAAATCCGTCGTTTGAGTAATCTCACCAGATCACCAATATTGGCTCACATCTCAACAACAGCGGGAGGACTTTCTTCAGTGAGAGCATATGGGTATGTAATTGTTTTGGTTCACCGAATCTAAGAATACCAGATATTTTATATTTGTCACATCACTATAAACTATGTGTAATATTTGGCTTTAAAAGATATATGACTTTTCATTACCAGGTTTATGTTGGTGTACATTGTGTAACAATTTATGGAGATTAAATAAAGTCAACATTAATCAAATAACATAAAATATAATAATAATCACTTTGGTAATGACAGAATAATGATAATGACTGTTTGGTTATAAATCACCCTAGCCGGGGTAGTTTATCATGATTTGGTGGTGTGATATGGTAAAAAACAGTAATTTTATGAACATTCGTTACCATGGTAACCATATATTATCTCTTTATATGAATAATAAATAAAATGTATGAACAAATGTCGTTGCTTATGGTGTTAATGAGCCTGTGCTGTCCATTGTAATACAAATTAATTAAAACTGAATAGCTCTTTCCATGGAAAAATGCAATGTAGGCTTTACAATGCTATGTTTTGGTAAAATGAATGGCTCTGATCACAACAGTAATGAGTTGAATAATATATATTTTGCCAACAAACCTCAATATCTATGCTATTTTCGGTATGTTGAGTGCAGAAATAGTAGTCACTTCTTGAACATTAGTTAACATAATAACCAAAAAACAACACATTGTGCAGATTTATTTTTGTAACAATGGACATAGCACATACAGAAATAAAATATATAAACAATTTTCTTGTGTATGGCATTGATGAGTTGATGACATCTGTTGTAATACAGATTACTAAAATATGATAGCTGTTTCCATGGAAACGTAAATTAGGCTTAAAATGCCATGTTTTAGTAAAATGTATGCTTCTGACAATAACATTACAATGATTTGAATATATTTTGACTAAGAAATTAACAATATTTATGGTTATTTCTCATGCTGAATTCACAAATGAAGTCACCTTTAGGTACATCAGTTGCCATGGCAACGAAAATCACCATATTATGTGATTTCATTACAAAACTATATATAACACATGAACAAATTGAAATAGGGAAGAAATCCTTCGCACATGCCATGTGTGGGTAAGTGATAAGATAATAGAAATAGATATAATATGGAAACATACTTGTAAAAGTAGGCATAATAACGCACAATGTCAGTACAATATATGCTTCTAATAATAGCTAGGATTATTTGTTAGCTGGGTTAAAACTATTAGCCATTTTATGAACATCAGTTGCCATGATAGCAAATATTCCCCTTTATAAGAAATGCCGCTAAAACTATCTATAACATATGATAATATAATATGTAGGAAAATATTTCCTTGCTTATGTCATTTGGTGGTTGATTCCGTTGTAACATGCGTGAAAACATAAAACTCGACAGCTGCTTCCAAGGGAACTCAACATGAAGAAATAAGCCTGTAACAATATAATACTGATTATGATGATGACAAGCAATATGTTCTTTACAAGCATGCTATCTAATGTAATTATGTTATTTACTTTTATTGCCATATTAAACCCAATTAACCATATTTTGTGATTACTTTTTTTAAATCAAAAGTGGATTTCCTCTAAAGTCCTCATATGTTTTTGATGTTTTATTATCTTAAGCCCCACAATTTATTAAAATAAATTAATATGATAATAATCATAATAATTTTAATGATAAAGAGACACTATACAGCAGAAAGTTAATGGGCACATTCCAGATACATATTCAAATATATTGACTTTATCATTTCAACCAATACACAAAACACAGCGAGTCTTGTTCACTTTATGATGACGCCGCTAAATGATCACCTCACGAAGTTACAATGCTTTGTCTGCATTAAATGGTCTTTTTCTTATTCATATACATTAAAACGGGTAGAACAAGTAAGTCGTAACTGCTATTTAAGCGTGATCTTTGTTATCCCAAAAATCACTTTACATGTAATCGTATACCACTCGAAGTTCTTTTATTTGTTGTTTTGGACTTTGAGTAACTGCTGAAAATACGTTTACTTTATTTATTTGTGTGTGCATTTTCTGGTCAGAGAATGGTGATCATATTTCTATCATGTTGTTACATGCATAGGTGTCAGGCACGATTTCGCAAGATGATGCTAAAGTACAATAATGACAATGTTATAACAGATCTTTTCTTATATACTATACTGCGAAGAGCCAACATCATATTGGTAAGTGTTAATCGGTTCTGATTAGAAAATCTTATCTTTTCAACTATTTGTTAACAAGATGTTAAGCAATGTATTCAATACGTCCGAGTTCACTTGCTCCAGGTCAAAGGGGCTCCTGGTCAAAGGGGCTAGGGAGACAATACTTACACAGATGATGAGATGGATGAATTTCATTTGATTGTGTCATCTTTAAAGAGATAGATTTGCATAGCAAGGAAGTCATGTGTCATAAAAGTATGATAATTAAAGAGTTATTGTATTGCACATCGTATGCAATGGTGCTATATAGTAAGATGGGGTATGACAAGGATTGGATATCCTTAACGCTGTTTTTGATTTCATTGCAATTAAGGAATATCCCATTATGACATGGCATTACTTAACGCTGCACTAGCTGCAACCTGAACGTTTTTTTCCAATTTTTTTTATTAGATATCGTAATTAAACAATAATGTACGCCCACCCAGCCAATAATGGACGAAAGCAAACTTTGAACGACATAATGGGCGAGGCGACAGCCGAGCCCGTTATGGAGTGCAAAGTTTGCTTGAGTCAATTATGGACTGGGAGGGCGAACATTATTGTTATTATTTTATAGTTTTGCCAATTCCAGTGAATTTGTAGACAGAGAAACGCAAACCAACGTATAATATACACAGCGCTGAACATCGTCTGCCATGTTCGGCCCGGAAGCTGAATACTAATCATAGCAACACACGTACGTACACGTACACACACATATACACTTCAATGAACTGCTGTGAACACAAATTTGTTTCATTTTCATTTCAATCTTTTTAAAAAAAAATTCTTATGGTGTTTACCCCATAATTTCCCTGTTCTTAAATACCCACACCTTTATTGCCTTACGGACATAAGCTTGTATTGTTATGCTCGTTCCGGGGCCGCGATGCCCAATAACGGAGTACATTATCAGTAATCAGCGATGACGTCACAAAATTCACTGAAATTGGTAATGCTCTAATATAATGTACATTATTGCGCACCCTGAATTTTACATTCCAATAATGTGTATAGACCCAAACATCTATGTTTTTCCCTCACGGGAGGAATTCAATTTATCTGTTTACTATGGTGGCTGATTCGAAATCAAGCAATTCCTCACGATTTAAACTTGACACTACACTACCCACTGACAATGTTGACTACCATTTGACAGACACTATGTCTTTTCATTAGTACTTAACACAGTTTTCACATAGAAAATGTCTATGTTGCAGCTAGTGCAGGTTTACGATTTAAATATCGCAATATTTAAAACATTTAATACATGATATTGATAAATAACGTGCTAATTACTTGCAGGGTCTACCCCCGTTAATAATTTTTTTCTCAGTGACGTTACTAAGCCTTGTGTCAGTTGTGGTGTTTAAGTTGTCACCCGGATTAGTTGGATTAAGCATAACATCTGTCCTCACTGTAAGTATATGTAATATTTTAAAACCCTATCAGTGCGTCGCTCAAGAATATTGCTCATTGTTATTTATGGAATTTAATGCGAGCATTGTTTTCGTCTGTCTACAGCAAGTATCGATGGACCAAGCACACTTCATCCACCAATTTTTGAAATTGCTACTCTCAACATGAGTTTCGCAATCTTTAAAGAGGGCATCCCCAGACAGGACCTGCGTATGGCAGGTTACCATAAAGGTAGCGGTTTCTTGTAGTCACCCCTCCTCGAAAACACACACCAGTGACCAGCTACGACCGCTGGCCGATCACTGGCCAGGCGAGGCCCATAGATCTGTAACACACATTCTTGACTTCACAGGCCATTCATATAGAAATTTGCCATTCAATGTTCATGAAACTTCGAATACAGACTTAAAAATACCTAGTAAATCGATGTATGAAAAAATAATTGCTTTGTGGATGCAGAATTCTTTTAAAAAAATGTCAAAATTGGTCAAATTTTGGGAAATAAATGGGTGAAAATTTTCGCCGAGCGTTGCCTGTAAATGTATTTGGCGTAGACCCAGAAGTGTGACCTAGACACATTCAAAGCAACATACTCTATCGATGTTTGATAGAAAATGGGTGAATATCCCATTAATGTAGAAAGCTGTGAAAATGGTCCATTTTTTGAGTCCAAACATTGACATTTTCAGGTCCCGGGCAAAATCACGTAAGTGTGTAACGAATAATCCGATCGAAAACGAAAACCTAACATCGACAGGTCAAAACTACCATATAACTACATTACCGTTCGGGTACTTCCCGTTAATACGCTCAGGTTGGTCAAAGGATTAGTCCGAATGTGGAAAAATCTTGCCGAGCGAAGACGAAGATGATGTTTGAATATTCATGAGAGGTTAACGGATGGTGCCATGATAGGGGAGTGACAGCGTGTGAGTTGTTTTGTTAGTAGAATCGCGGGAATTTCAAAAGATTTGTTCCGTAAATAAGATTTTTTTGTCGAGAGTTACAATTCTTGTGTAGATTTTGGCAAAGGATCAGGAACATTGGAATATCTGCTTTCTCCTCTTTCACTGTAGTCGGCATACTGACAAACATACAATATTGACATATGTCATATGGGCAATAAAAACTTCAAAGTCATCTCACCCAAAACACTTCATGCTGTGTCGGATTACATCGGAATCAGTTGAGTGATCGCTACCGATTACCTTAAGAAATCCAGTGGCGACCATATTGGATTTTCCTCCAAATCATTTTTAAAATGATCTTCTCTGAAACCAGTGTATAGATAACCTTACAATTTGGCGTGTAGAAGGAAGACTTACTCCAACCTCCATGCAGCACATCATTGTCTGCTGGGCAAACCGCTTGGGCTCCGCAAACGCTGCTTCCAGCTTTAATTTACAGTTATTTTGTTAAGCACCTTTACCCACTATAATAGAAAACTAATGACAACTTTGTGATTCTTTTGGGTACTTGACTGACTTTTTTGCAGTTGTTTTGTTATAACCCATTAAAGTAATTTACTGTAATTAATTTACAGCTTTTATCGAGTGTGTCATGGTGTGCCAACCATTTGATAATGTTTCAAGTATATCTGGGCAATGTTGAACGAGTCCAAGAGTATGTTGATATTGCACCAGAAAACTACAACGGTATGTATAATGATGTATTCCAGCTAGTGGCAAGTTAAATATAACTAAGTAACTTAAAATGTTTCTTAATTAAAATTAAAAAAAAATTAAATAATATTTTTTTTTTTAACCCGCTTCTTACTCAGGTGATTTATACTTATTAAATAACTGTAAATTGAATTGCCTATTTTTTAACTTTCGTAAACTGTAACACTTCAAACTAAACCCGATTTAAACTGAATGCCTCCAGTAAGGGCAAAATTGTAGATTTTTGGTTTAGTTGGAATGCAAAGCGAACTATAACTATTATCCATGCTGTACGTGCCACTTAATTGGAAAATTAATGATGCGAAACTGTATGAAGTTTGAAGCTTACATAGTTAACATATTGTCAAATTATAAAACAAGCATGCATACATGCACATCTTTAGCAAAAATGCATGAACTAAATTATCTGAAATTTAAGGTATGTATTCTAAAGATCTTGCCTAATTACAGAAATGATTACTTATGTAAATTACATATCGCATTGAAGTACTACACAAGCAATTGTATGAAAACGTATGATTTTTATGTTTGATGAATGTATCAAGTTAAATTATATTTGAAGTTTGCATACTTAAGATATAGCTTTAATTACAGAATGTCATTAATTATGCAAATTACCCGTTAAAATGAAAAACTATATCAACAGGCTTTAGAGGATATGTGTTTTCTCATGGTTGATGTATGTGATAAATTATATGGAATTTGAAGCACAGATATAGCTTAATTGCTGAAGATCGTTAATAATGAAAATTACTCATTACAAGTATAAGTTAACTAAAGAAACCTAATATCCGCATTATTATGGTCGATATATATACCAAATTATATGAATTTTGCAGTTTACATTCTTAAAATAAAGTCTGATTACCGAAAATCACTAATGGTGAAAATTAATCATTAACAGTAAAAAACTATGTTAACTGGCTTTTTAGGACAATTGCGCTTTCTTATGGTTAATGTGTGTACCAAATTATATGGAATTTGAAGAGTGCATGATACAACTTAATTACTGAATATCGTTGATTATTCAAATTACTCATTAAAGTTAAAAGTTGCATCAATAAATTTCATAGGACCAGTGTGTATTATTATGGTTGATTTATATTACATGAAATTTGAAGCTTGCATTATTAAGATATTACTAAAAACCTAATTACCGAAAATCAGTCATTATGCCATTTTTTTTATTAAAACTAAACTACATCAACAAATGTATAGGACACATTGGCTTTATCATGGTTAACGTATGAACTAAATTATATTGAAATTGAAGTATGTATTCTTAAGATACAGCCTAATTATCGAAAACAATTATTTATGCAAATTATTCATTGACACTGTAAGGTACATCAACAAACTTTATAGGACATGCACTTTGTTATGTTTAATGTATGTGCTAAATTATATTGACATTGAAGAATGCAGCCTTAAGATATAGTCTTTAGATAATTACAAAAAATAATTAATTATGCAAATTATTCAAGCATGCAGTCTTAAGATATTGCTTAATTAGTCGATTGTATTGATATGCAAATTGGCCTAATTAAAATGAACAGATCTCGCTCAAAAACTTATCAGTTCTAGCCATTACCCATACCATTGTATGTACCAAATGTCATTATAAATGAACCAGCCGTTTTTAAGAAAATGATGACACAGACATACAGACAGATACACAGACGGACTTACAGACAGACAGACAGACAGACAGACAGACATCGCCATTTCAATACCTCTCTTTAGGGGAGGTAAACTCACAATTTAATGTTTACTTATTCATGATCACGATTTATTTTCTGGTTAATACCTTAAAAATATTCTATGTACATGCAAATGAGATTTCTCAGAAATGTCATACGACATGCACAATTTGTTGAGATATTGCCTTGTCCACATAGCAAAAACATTCGAAAGGGTAACGAGCTATTAATTTAGCAAGTGCATAGTCAAGGTCCATTTCTATGAAAGAATTTTTTTCTCATAATTTTCACCTCTTGTAAGGGGAGGTATTGAAATGACGATTTCTGTGTCTGTCCGTCCGTCCATTCATCTGTGTGTGCGTCAATCTGTCTGTCTGTGTCACACATATCCTCTAAAGCCTGTCAGTATAGTTTTTAATTTTAATGGATAATTTGCATAATTAAGGATTTTCGGTGAATAGGATACATCTTAAGAATGCAAACTTCAAATTTCATTTAGCTTCATACATTCATCAAATATAAAAGATCATATGTTTTGATGTAGTTATTGATTTTTTAAAGAACAAATTGAAAGCACATCTTTTCAAACTAGCATAATGTGTGAATTGAACCTTTCAAGCGCCATTGAACAGAACTTATCTTTTGGAATCTGGCGCTATAGAAATTATTTATGATTGATAGGTAATTGTGTTGTTCTTAATTGCGATGTGGAATTTTTTCCATAATCATTTCGGTAATTGTGCAATATCTTTAGAATGCAAACTTAAAATTTCAGATAATTTAGTACATGCATTTATGCTAAAGATGTGTATGCGTCATTTAAAGCTTGATGACGTAACTTATAAGCTAAATGGTTAATTTGCATAATGAATGATTTTTTTTCATAATTAGACAATAAGTAAGCTTCAAAACTCATAGTTATAGTTCAGAGGTTTGCATTCCAACAGTGGTTGGAGGCCCAAAATTCTACCAGTTTAAATCTGATTATTATAGCATTTCTCATGAAGCCAGTGCAGCGTCCACTTATTTTCGTTCTGATTTCTAAAGTCATAATGTATTTCGCAAATATTCATGTTCGGTCAAATTTTCATTTCGATCATCCTTATTGTCTTTTTTATTTTAATTTGAAAGAAAACTAGGATTTTCATCGACATAGATTGGTAGTTAAATTTGTGAAGAACAATCTGCGTGTTGTGTTTAGTCCACTTCACATATTTTGTATTCATTTACTTTACAAGAACGAGCTATCCTTACTGAGAGGTCATTTGTGTTTATCTTGTATGCAAGAAACCATCACATCTGTATTTCACTTGTATTGACAGGTAAATACAAGCCAGAAAACACCTGGCCTGCAGAAGGTAATGTAAGTCTACAAGATATCTCCGTCCGATACGCTGCCAATCTTGACTCAGTGCTGCGGAAAGTGTCATTGGAATTTAAAAGTGGCTCAAAGGTATACCTTACTTTGATTCGCATTTTTCTAGCCTTCCAAAGATCTTTCATTTGTGTATTTGCTTCCCATGGACTGTACTCACCTTTGAACATCTGTATTTATTTTTATGTAGATCGGCATCTGTGGAAGGACAGGAAGTGGCAAGTCATCACTTGCGTTGGCACTTTTCAGAATGATCGACACGTATCGCGGTAAGTTCGCTTTAGTATAAACAAGTTCCAATTACTATGATGTGATCAGAAAGCCAATTCGAAAGCGTTTTACCGTAGAAAAAAGTCATTATTTGGATAATGTCTCTGAAATGGTTGATCTGACCACTTAGACTGTCCATTTCGTCATCTGAAAGACATTAGATTGCATACATGAAAGAGAACTTCAAGCCATATAACACACATCTATTCCCTTATCGTAAGGAAAGGTATTACTTTGACAAGCATGGCTGTCAAAAGGTAAAATTGTACATTTACATCGACACCATGGTATGCACATTCCGAATATGTGCGTTCTCATGTACTAAGTAGTAACATAAAGGAATTAATCCCACTATATCGCTATACTACATGTTAGATTCAGAGAGAAATATCGTTAAATAGTGACCTGGCGAACTGTATTTCCTAGTTGCTTGAACATTTGTGACATGTAAAGCTTGTGAAATTTGAAATGGCCCTGTCGTGCAATGCATATCGATTTAACAGGGAATCTGAAAGACACTATGGTTAACTTTTATCGTTACTGTTTTTGGTCTTTATGTGTAGAGCTATACCATTGTGATTGTAGAGAATGGACTGCCATGTAAAAAAGTACCTTAGTGACTGCTAAATAAAGTGAAATACATTCGTAGTGTATCAAATGTACCATACACTGACAATGTGTACACATGAACATATATACTAATGTGCACAGTGTGTACACAAGAACAGAGACATAGACGTCAGCAATTCAAGGGGCCATCTTTCGTTAGCCATATTTTTGGACTGGCCTATTCTAATCATTCTGGAGAATATGAGTGCAATGGGTTGCGAATTCTTTGAGGCCTCTTCCCGAGTCCCCTCCAGCTCATTTCCACGATGGACAGTTTGTCATCATGTGCTTTCAAGACTATAGAACTGTCAGTGCTTAATAGTTTAGCTTAGATTAGTTTACTTCAGTGAGACAACAATATCGACAGCACAGATATACAAATAAAAACGGGTACAAATTGTTGAATTACTTGGATAACCCACAAAGTCAATGAGTCCATGCAGTGATTCAGGAAAGTGGTGGGATTAGCAAAAGTGTTTAACTACATATAATGGGGAAGAATACCAGAATAGGGAAATCGTCGAGGCAAACTAGTTAATAAGGAAAATAACTCCCTTAGTGTACTGGACAGATATGGTTTTTAAAGGTATCTCTTTGTGATATCTGTTTTATTGATGCTGGTAGATTGTTCCAGTCCTTAATTGCGTTAGTATAAAACGTATTATCAACCTCGCTTTAACTGTTGCCCGATGAAAATTTATATCACCCTCCATAGTACCATAATTTGGAACTGTTACAGAAGATACTTTGGTAAGCTGATGGAACAAATACTCGGGACTGGAGTTATCGTATATTTTGAAAGCATGGCTAAGCCGTAGCTGGCTCACTCTACCCCTGACATCCAGCATACACAGGGCATCAAATTGATCAGCACCTATGTGTGATCTTGGCGCCATAGAAAGGATGAACCGTATGAACCGTATGATTTTGTAACCAAAATGATATTGGATTAGAGCAGAGCAGAGCAGAGCAAAGGGTTTTGCGGGAGTTTTGGTTGAGAAAAAGTTCTTGGCGATAGAGAAATCTAAGCCTTGTATTGGATTTCGAGTCCAAGGTATTTGACAGATTTGCTGGCAAAAATATCACGTTTATTACAAGTTATTCAAAATTCAGAAACCTTTATTTCTGTTTTCCCTGGATGGAGTGAATATTGTCAATCAGCCATTCGTTACATGATTTGCTTAACACTGAGGCAATGCGATTTACATCCTTATGCGACACTAACATGTCAATGTCGTCAGCATAGAGTAGGATTTTAAAAAATATTTGTTTATAAAAAACCTTTGTGCTGGGAATTGCTCCCAGCGATATCCTGTTTAATATGCAGACATATACACGCGATCACACATAATGCTACAGAGAACCATTCAGGTTTGGGACCTACGTGACAGGTCTATGTTGCACACTCTATATCACGTTGCTGTTGAACTGCCAAGGCTTTCCCAGTCAGTCCATAGGCTATCCCAGTGTCACTCAAGTCGGCAAACATAGCACCTGTGTGTTCCATGTGAGTAATCGCCCCTGACCTTTTCGAGTCATTACTCCAGGAGTTTCCCCAAATTCGCACTCGTCTTGTGAGTGGGACATGGCTGAGTGATACAGCCTACCCATCGAGTCTGTAGAACACTCACCCTGGGTTTGGATCGGTCATAGAAAAATCCTCCGTTTCCAGTACGATTCGAACCCATGACCTCCCGACTGCTAATCATGTGTACTAAAGTAGGAGTTTACATTTGATTGAAATGTCCATATTATTCACATAGCATAGAAACAGCAGTGGCCATAGAATACTTCAGTGAGGAATACCACACTGAATATCCATGGAATCTGAATTCGTTTCATTAACATTAACTAATTGTTTTCTGCCATCTGACATGAGTCCACTTGTTGCTAGTCTAGTCCCTATACAGTATCGTTACGATTTATACCTTCACTCACAGTATAGTCAAAGCTGTTGCTCTAGAAGTCCTGAGATGCAATTTAAAATTCATCCACAGCTGGCCACACACAGAGTCATTAAAAAACATGTCTTTGTTAACCAGTCGCAAAATGCTAACCATAACACAGTCCCCATAAAGTTAGTGTTTATTGGGGCAGTTATGTAATGTCTAAATATGGTATATTTGTCAGCTCAGGATGCTACTTATACACTGTTTATGTCACAATAGCAGCTGGGATTCACTGATTAGATGAGCAACTTTCTGTGCTGATCGGGAAAGTTTGACCTGACTGTGGTTAGTCCACAGTTACCACAGTTGGCATCCAGACTAGACCACAGTTACCACAGTTGGCATCCAGACTAACTTGTTTCACTCGTCAAACAATATAACTCGGTGATTCCTCATTACAACACGGTTACATACACTGCAAGGTCCGGGGTTTGTATTAATGCCCCCCCCCCCACCCCGACATCAGCAGAATGATTGTGAATACGTAGACTGACCTTCTTAGTTTGTTCTTTGCGATGACGGAGCTACTGTCATTTCGTTTGGCACTGGCTAACGCCCTCTGCCTGGCTTCAACAATTCCAAAATTTAACGTATTTGTTGAATGGCTTCGGCTGAGAATAGCACCAAATAAGTCGGAATAACCTCTTTGTTGAAAGATAGAAATATATTGTCCTTCAAAATCTTGAAGCCATTGAAAGTTATTTTAATACGAAATATAGAGTCAGCAGGACGACGGTCTGCATCCTGGCCACCATCTTGAATAACTTATAGAGGGTCTGCTTTATCACAGGTCGTATACTGATTGACGGTGTGGATATTTCAAATGTTCCTTTGCTGACACTGCGTAATAAAATGGCCATTATCCCACAAGACCCCGTTTTATTCTCTGGTAGCATACGGTAAGTTAATTTCAAAAATCTACTGTGTTTAATTTATTTGAAACTCTAGAAGTATGTAATGCCGAATACATATCTGTCAATAAAAAAGACACAAGTGATAATGCCTTGAACTAGTGGATGATGTTGCATCAATAACGTCGTCAAAAAGCCACAGTATCGAGAGAGAGAGAGAGAGAGAGAGAGAGAGAGAGAGAGAGAGAGAGAGAGAGAGAGAGAGAGAGAGAGAGAGAGAGAGAGAGAGAGAGAGAGAGAGAGAGAGAGAGAGGGGGGACAGGTTAGAATGTGAATCATAGTCGTAGACAGTTTTTACAGCACATGCCTTCTCAAAACGGCAACACTCAGATCAAGCAGCAGGGTTTATGTTTATAAAAGGCAACCTCCCTTCTATACTACCATATGATGTGTATACAGTATATATATATTTCATGCTTGCCGTCATTATCTACATGAGACTGGACTGCTACAAAGAATTGTTGTTTTGTCATTTGCCTATGACCTATTTCATGATGGCAATAATACCACAGAATATGTGTAACTATGCATGGCTTAACTTTAAATTAATAATAGATGCCAATGCCACCACCTCAACGATTTACACATTCTGGGTCCATAAAGGGAGCTTTGCTGATTACTGTACTGGAAAGAAAATGAAGACTTTACTAAATACCAAGGCACATTTGAACGTATAAAAGTAGTCTTAATAGGGAAAAGGTAGCCTCACTCGGGTGTTATGGTGCAATTCAGTACTAAGTTCTCATGAACCAATACGGACAATGAGCTACACTTCCGTGGATAGCGAGGAAAGGCTTAGTTTATGTCTCAAATTATGTTGCTTTTTGATTTTAAAAAAACATTATCCATAGTTTCAACGCAGGATTAAGATAGGGTAACAGAGATGTAGATACATTGATTGAAATTGTATGCACTAATTTTTGGAGCGCCCGCAATATTTTACGAAATAAATATTTGCAATTTAGTTATTTGTTCATAAAGGGACATACTTGTGCTGTTGCAAGGGAGCCTTAAGCTATTACTTGTGGTGGAGGGCAGGAGTGGGGAAGAAAGTCACTTCTTATAAATCGGTTCTCGGGGGAGGACTATATTTTAGAAAATTATGAAAGGATCACATTTTATTTTGACTCATTGTATTATATAACGTTGCATCATTTAGCAATTGCATTTCCTCGCTGCCACCACATTCAAATATCACTGCTGCCACACCCACTGCTGCCACCATTGTAAAATAATATAAGAACACCTCAGTCTAAGACTATTGCTGCTGAAAAAAATTGTTGGTTTTGGTTTGATGAGAGTGAAGACAATGGTATTGGGGACAATATGATGGGTGGAAAAGTTGATGACAAAATTTCGGTTGTACACCCATCAGCTCTCCCAATCAAATCAAAAGAACGTTATTAATTAACTAATTTGTTTAGCACTTTCACACTAATTCACTGGGGTAGTAGTTTTGGGAAAAACCTCAATTAAATCCATTATGTGGTGGCAGCGGTGGGCTGGAGCCTTTACCATTGATTGTGGACCTGGTCACTATTAAAACATCATTATCATCAATTTAAAAACAAAATATTTGAACAGGAGGAGGGCCATGTCGTAGAGAAAGGAAAGGGAGAAAATGTCATTATTTCAGAAACAGATTAGAGGAGAGGGTCACATTTTACCAAACAGAATGGCTTTGATCTCCCCTATAATTACTATATATGTATATATATATATATATATATATATATATATATATATATATATATATATATATATATATATATATATATATATATATATATCTGTGTGTGTGTGTGTGTGCATCACACATACATAGTAACCACATGGTCTTGCAAGAAAGTAAAC
Source organism: Glandiceps talaboti (assembly GCF_964340395.1). NCBI lineage: Eukaryota > Metazoa > Hemichordata > Enteropneusta > Spengelidae > Glandiceps > Glandiceps talaboti. Next base: position 8,728,533 of record NC_135550.1, on the reverse strand, counting down.
CTTGACATTTAAGGTCAAGATCAGATCCTATTTTGCATATTATTAATTGTTTGACATTTGCAAATTGATTGCATATATCCCTACGGTATGCCACTATTGTACTATATAATAAATATACAAAATATACAATAAATACCTATCAGTTCTTGTAGCCCCCCACCCCAGAGGGAGACTACTACAATGGCCTCTGTCCGTCTGTCTGTCCATCCATTTGTCAGCACACAGTACGTCATTTCTCAGGCATACAACATCCAACTTCTTTCAAACCTTACACAAAGGTGGCATATCATATGGGACTTATGCACTTCAATTTGTTTTTTGATGTATACAGATTTGACTGCATGGTGGCCGTGTTTGTAGTTGAAAATCAACATTTATTGAGTAACTCAAAAACTGTAATGCGCAGACACTCCATTCAAGTGTCTACCTTCATATTATCAGATGCAAGCTATTGATGGAGACTTTGACCTTTGAAGTTGACCTGGAGCTTTCACATTAATTATCAAAATCAAGCCAATTCTTGCCTATCACAGACACATTGTAGTAATTTACATACTGCCAATTTCTTGTAAATCATTTTAATAGTAATATTGTTGAAAAGAACTATACACAAGCATTTTTGTGGTGCCCATATCCGTTTTACTGAATGTCAGTCATATTTGTTACCACCAATTTTAAATCATGTCCCCACTCAGTCGCATAGTAAAAAGTATTTCAGTGCGGGGGAGTCAGTGTCTTCTACAAAGACTTGTTACTTGAGTCGTTTTGCTACCATTCATCATGTATAACATTCTGAATGAAGTTAGTTGATTTGTAAGACATTCACAATCCTTGCATATACTAAATTGAAAATATTAATCACTACTCATCTGTGATGATTTATACATTACCATCAGATATAATTTAAACCCAGGAGGTTCTTCCGAGGATGCTGAGCTGTGGCAAGCACTTGATATTGCTCAACTGAAAGGTTTAGTCCAAGATTTACCAGGTCAACTTGGTGAGTCATTGTCGTTTTTATCGACTTTTTGATATGCAGTTATCATTGCCTCATACTCATTTCTTTTGTAATGCTTAAAGATAACATGGACACTTTATGTAGTATTGGAGAATATTTAAAGTTGCATAGTTACCATTGCCTCATACTAATACAAAGTCCTGCACAGCATGAACACTTATTATCGTATTGGAGGATATTAAGTTGGATATTGATGAAATGCATAGTTATAGTCTGATCACTAAGGATTATGTCAAAGTGGTTGGAAGAGTTACCTGCACTTGATATTATTTCCATAGCTATTAGCAGAGACTAAGAGTAAACATTTGTGTTAACCCTTGACTTTTAAACATTAATCATTTTTTTTTGTTTAAAATATCGTGATTGCAGTTAAAAACATATGCTATCACGGAATACATCTGGCTGCAAAACATCACAATTCACATTTTTAATTCCCTTTATGCTGTCACTGGACAAAGAACCACTCGTAATCTTATCAATTGCTGAGAGTCAAAATGTTTTTGTTCTTGTAATACCACACACTATTGACACCACAAGAAATTGTTTATGGTGATATTGAAAGTAACCTTATTAGGTGAATTGAATTGTAACAAGCAAGTTTCCAAAGACTAGTAACCGAATGAAATGATACCACGTATATCAGTATGATCATGAGATACCTTGACGAACCCCAAAAAGGTCAACAAACTAAAGTACCTTACAATTCATGCAAGTATACAGTGTGGATCGAGAAAGGCATACATACTTCGTAAATTCAGAGTTATTGGCATTATAAATCCATACAATACCAATACCAATTAACAACAAAACAACAACAACAACAACAACAACAACAACAACAACAACATGAATAATGACCAACTTATCATCTTACTGTATATTCGACACATGACTGTCTGTCTGTCTGTCTGTCTGCCTGTGCCTGTCTATCTGTCAGTCTCCCTTTTCCCCCCCCTCTCTCTCTCTCTCTCTCTCTCTCTCTCTCTCTCTCTCTCTCTCTCTCTCTCTCTCTCTCTCTCTCTCGATCTCTCTCGATCTCTCTCTCTCTCTCTCTCTCGTCATACATGCTAAATGTGTCGTGTATGTATGAAATATAATCACAATTTAGTAATAACGAAAGGTCCGTGTTTGCTGTATACAATTACAAAGAACATCTATAAGATCATGTTGCTGAGATGCAATATTTAAAACAATGCCATATTTTCTTATATACTTCCTTATCTATTGAACCAGTGATCGTAGTTTTAATTCTTGTGAATTACTTCCTGTACTGCCACGTCTATAATTATCAAAACAATACAATTTCAGATTCGGAAGTTTGTGAGGGAGGGGACAACTTCAGTGTTGGTCAGAGGCAGCTGTTCTGCTTAGCAAGGGCATTTCTTCGTAAATCGAAGATACTTGTTATGGATGAAGCCACAGCATCTATTGATTCAAAAACGGTATTTGACTTTTGCTTTCAGTTAACATTCGCAGTAATTCAAATGAACCTTTGCCATTACGTACCACATTATAATAGACAAATATCTTATATTATCCTGGCCATATGGATGAAGAAATGGACGGATAAACCAGTTTGTTTTCCTACTTTAAAAATGTGAAATAGCATAGACGAATTCTGTCTTTCTGACTCAATAAATTGCAAAAGATAAGTTTGGAAAATAAATCTTTAAAAATAGCGACAATGGCGTTGTGGAACAACTGTATTTGACTGTTGCTATGGACATGGTCTTGTTGCTATGGATATTTGCATATATTTTGGAATCTTTATTAACTAGCCTACCTTTCCCACTTTTCATCTTTGCAATATAAACCATCATGTAGCTTTTTCTGTGGGCTTGGCCCTGTTGCTAAGCATATTTGCAAATATTTTTTGAATCTTTAGTACCCATCCTTGTTATCTTTGTAATATTCATCCTCATTTCAGTGTTGCTAAGGGCGTCGTTATGGTTGTAGGGGCAATTGTGTCGAAATGTTTTCAACAATAACTGCAGAATAATACCTCCAGAAACACCCCTTCAAGTTTCAACCCATTCACCATGCAGTTGCAAAATATATATGTTTTTGTCCAAAATTGCGATTTGTAGACCTTATTTGAATATCGCTGATGGGATCATCAGGTTATGAATACAGCTTCATCTACACATCCCCAGATGCATCTCCATTAAATGTCAGCTCAATCTGCTCAGTAGTTTTTGGAACTATATATTTTTTGACCAAAAAGACACTTGTTAGCCCAAATTTGCATATCGTTGATGGATCATCATGCCATGAACAATTCTTAATCTTTAAACCTCTAAGAACGTTCCAACCAAATTTCAGATCGATCTGCTCAGTAGTTTTGGAGTTTAATTTTTTTAAACCAAAAATCCCATTTTTGACCTCCTCACACACCGGTTGAAAGATCATTTTGATTTGAACTATTTCCCAACTAGACACCAAAGATAATATATATCCATCAAATATAATGGTAATCGGTCCAGTGGTTTTTGACTTTAAGTTGTTTACACACAGACCTTATCCGTTCAGTTTGTTAAATTTGTTAATATACTACACAATGTTGTTTGTAAACAAACTACTAGTAGGTAAACAAAACTAATAACTGCAATCTTAAATGATTATCAGTAATCAAACTGTTCATGCATGGTGATGGTTCAGTATATGAACAAGCGGCCAACACATACGCAGTTTGGACACGATTTTACTGATTACTAGTGTTTTTGATACCCAGTGTTTGAAATAGAATTTATCCGTATGTATTTGCACAGGATGCCATTTTACAGGAAGTCGTGAGAAAAGAGTTCGCTGACCGGACTGTGATAACAATTGCGGTAAGTATTTCCTCTTTTCGTTTACACTTTACAGAAAACATTTTCTTCACACGGGTAATGCTTAGTGCTTGATTTCATTCATTTTAGATTTTAATGCAACTTACCCAGAATAACCAAACGTAATAGAAAAAAATTACTTAATCATCTCATTATATATGTTTTGGACACAATAGAATTAAAGGAAATTCATCACAATATTGAATTAGCATATATTCATGTTACATTTATTTATATTCCAGCATCGAATTGGTACAATATTGGATTCTGACATGGTACTTGTGCTGAACGATGGCAAAGTGCAGGAGTTCGACTCGCCACAATATCTACTGAGCAAAGAAGGCAGTGCGTTTGCTGCACTTGTTCACGGAAGCAACTGATGAATAACATATACCTTACACTTTATGGACGTTCACATGACTTCACAAACATAATACATATGTGTTCACTTTTAATTAGGTGAAAAGTGTTACTTGAGTTGGTATTTTGAAAGGCCCAGATTTTAATATAATATTTTGTCATGGCTTTCAAATTTAAGAATTATTAGATTAGATGTTAGTTGTTGAGATTTATTTCCGCATATTGCATGTCATAAGCTTTGACATCAAAATACAGGGACAAAATCATAGAAATTCTTTACGACTTATAACACGGCTTCAGAGAAAAACGTTCATGCGAATTTCAATTGATAGAATTTGTTCACGATATAGCAAACAACATGCAATCCGGTATTCAAACTGACGTTTGTGTATTGGACTTTTCGAAAGCATTCGATAAAGTTGGTCACAAGCGTTTGATATAGAAACTGAAATGGTATGGTGTGAATGGCGTAACTAATAGATGGATACAAAGTTTCCTTTAAGTTAGTAATCGATCCCAAGCTGTTATAGTGGAAGGGTCAAGTTCTGGTCGTGTTCCAGTAGTACCCGGTGTACCACAGGGGTCAGTGCTGACCCCTGCCTCTCTCTATGTTACATAAATGACATTGGTGAAAATCTATCCTCCGCGGTAAGAGTATTCGCTGATGACACACTGATATGCACGGCCATAAAATTTTTACTGACGCAGCATTGTTACAAATGGTATGTAAATGGGAATCTACCTGGATGATGGAGTTCCATCCTGACAAATGTGAAGTTATCAGTTGACTATGTGAAATATCTAGGTCTCAACTGACCGACGCTGGGACAAACATATTGACCATATAACATCCAAAGCCTACAATACACTCAGTATTCTGCGTCGTAATATCAACATCAACAACGCCAAAATAAAAGAACTGGCATATGTCGCACTTGTTCGACCTCTATTAGAATATTGTCGGCCAGTGTGAGACCTATACAGCCAACTTAACAAAGAAAATTGAGATGGTCCAAAGACGTGCAGCACGGTTTACACTTCAATGGTATAGACACACTTCAAGTGTTGGTCAAATGCTTTCTGAACTAGAGTGGAAAACAGTAGATGAAAGAAGTCGTATCGCCAGTCTTATGATGTTCCATAAGATTCATAATCACCTTGTCGACATTGATATACTGTAACGAATTGAGGGGGGTTACCTCTACTGTTAACGTAACCCTCCTTCAATGTTACTCTCTCTCTCGCCACTCTGTACACGGGATCGACTTGGACTTTTAGGGAATTAGCTCAGACTACACACAATGTTCATGGTTAACCTGGATCATTTGGAAGTGGCCACGGAGCAGATCGAAGCTCCTGACCTCGGACCGTCTCTTCCAAAGACTGAATCCATCATTTTATTATTCCATCAAATTCTTATAAACATAAAATATACAATACTCAAATGATTGGGTGATAAAATAATCAGCACCATAAATGACTAAAACGGAAGTATTGCCGTCGCCTTAATTCAATGCAAATGATATTGACAAATATGAAAACTAGCTAAACAATGTGATCACGTCATTGTTCTTCCAACTGTCTGTAATCAGTCATTATTTGACACTGTTGATCTTATAATAACTTAATGTTGTCATCTTACAGAAGAATACTATTCGCGAAATGCAAACATTTGTTCTAAGTGTTAATTCATGACAGCTGAGAGTTCACGGTGACCTCGCAAAACATCAAAACTTAGCAAATATTAAAAAGTTGTATTCTGTCATCCGTAACACTATCACCTTTTCCCAAAGTGTGGCGTCCCCGCCACACATTAAAGTATTCAAAATAATCGCCCTTCATAAATGAAACATTTTTATGATTTTGTAAATCGATAGAAAAGGAGAAAAGTACAAACAATTAAAGAAGTTATACTTGGAATAGTATGGACGTCTGCTCATTTCGTGAACAGCAGTCTGATTTCGAGACAGGCAGTTTACTTTCAAAGATTGGAATTGCAGCGATTATCTTTTTCAACATTGACGATAATGCGAGAGGTTATTCAAGAAGTACCTTTAGAGTCATACAGCTCCTCTACCATACAACGTCTGGCCAGACTATACAATCACTCACACAGCCGTGCCTTATCTTTTACCCAGATAAAAATGAACCCCTTTTGAATTTTGACTTGTAAAATCTATCATACAGGTACTCTTCAATGACAACTCAAAATCATGAAATGAATGATCGTTTCATTAAACAAGTGGTGTCATTCTTTTTTGTGAAAAAACAACAACTTTACGTCGTTTACGATTGAAAAAAGTTGGACTAGCAGTTATCATACGGGTTTTTAGCATCTGAGGAATTTCAGAAATTCTTGTGGAATTTGAAAGGAAATTTTGCATAGACAATAATACAGCTCATTTCGGTCGGATCTCTGTTTTACACTCAAATTTAAATTCAAATATTTATACTTGTACTGCAGATTCAATAAAATACTATATCAACATGGTTCCTTCCTTTACTGTGTAGGAACTTTACATCACAAACTCATACTCAACTTGTGAGAAACGCATTTATCTGTAGCGTTTCGGCTCACTACAACTCAGAGTCAATAAAACTTCGAGGAGTTTCCAATACTCCATACTTCAAGAAATATTCTTATTAAAACTAAAATGTTCTCCAAAAAAATCATCAATAGTATTCTTTCTGCTTGTACGCGACCGTTGAGATGCAAAACAGCATCACTGAAATGGTTGTGATAGGAAAATAGATTTCAAGAATTGTTCATCGTCAAACTAAATCGAGCATACAATTATTATTTCTTACACATTTCTCTGTACACACAGTAAAAAAATTGCTGATCATGAATAGAAATGAATTCGAGGAATAAAAATAATGCCAATCTTTAGCAAATCTCTACTACCGTATGATTAATGAGTTGTTTGTCCTTCAAAAGTCTTAAACATGTAGTTCACATGCGAACTGCTTCGGTCTGCATCAGCGTCCGATACGCGATATCTCCAATCGCCTGTCAGCTGTTCGATCCCGTTGAAGATTTCACTGCTACAACGTTTGTCAAAGTCTCTATCGCTGTCTACTTATTCACAATTCCACGCTTTGAAACACAATCCCGCCTTCTGAGATGTCTTAGTCCATCACTGCAATATTTTACAAGTTCTAGTTCGAGTTGAATTCCCACCATTGTAACTTAATCATTAAAGTTTCCTTTCGAAAAGTTATCGAGTCTTCGATTTGTCACTCACCCAGCGGCGTTGTTTTTTTCTTCTCAAAGGTTGTCAATTATCCTTCATAAAGTTTAAACTTGTCTTATTACGCACACATTGGTCCTTCTAGTCCAAGGCCGGTTCTTCCACCAATGTAACAAATTGTGGGGGGTTACCTCTACTGTTAACGTAACCCTCCTTCAATGTTACTCTCTCTCTCGCCACTCTGTACACGGGATCGACTTGGACTTTTAGGGAATTAGCTCAGACTACACACAATGTTCATGGTTAACCTGGATCATTTGGAAGTGGCCACGGAGCAGATCGAAGCTCCTGACCTCGGACCGTCTCTTCCAAAGACTGAATCCATCATTTTATTATTCCATCAAATTCTTATAAACATAAAATATACAATACTCAAATGATTGGGTGATAAAATAATCAGCACCATAAATGACTAAAACGGAAGTATTGCCGTCGCCTTAATTCAATGCAAATGATATTGACAAATATGAAAACTAGCTAAACAATGTGATCACGTCATTGTTCTTCCAACTGTCTGTAATCAGTCATTATTTGACACTGTTGATCTTATAATAACTTAATGTTGTCATCTTACAGAAGAATACTATTCGCGAAATGCAAACATTTGTTCTAAGTGTTAATTCATGACAGCTGAGAGTTCACGGTGACCTCGCAAAACATCAAAACTTAGCGAATATTAAAAAGTTGTATTCTGTCATCCGTAACAATACCATTTCAACGAAAACAACGTGTACATCCCTCACATTCTGTGAACACACTAGCCTATCACATATCAGCTTCGAAATACAATTATCACTTGTATTCTTTCTATCCACGCACGTGCAGAGTCTGGCATCAGCTCCCTGAAGATTATGTACACTAAACAACTCTTGGTTCATTTAAAATGCCATCAGTGACACTTTAAAGGTTAGCTGTGTTTATGTATTTGTATTTATTGTTCATTTAATTGCACACGCCAGACATGCGTCTCATTTCCAGGTTCTAGGCTTTCATTAATGAAATTGATCCCTAGAGACCGGTCAGTTTCTCCAGCCTTGGGGGGGGGGGCGGTAGATTATTAAATCCGGCCGATAAAAAGTCACTGACTCCCCCATCTGTAAAACCAAAAACAGGCTGACCCCCCTATCACTTAATTCTAAAACATGATGACCCCCCCCCCATATATAATATTTACATAACAGGTATTTTTTGCTCGTGACTCGGTGTGGACTGATTGACTGTCTTGCCTCTACTTTATAAGATCCCGGGTTAGCACTATCATAATTACAATTATTGACATTCTAAATGTGAATCTTTATTCAACCAGATATAAATAAATAAGACAAAGTTGAATATAAACTCAAGTATTACAAACCTACAATTCAAAACAAACACAATAGAACAAAAGAATACTGAATTATATCTGGTTTGGACTGTGGAAGTAGTCCCAACGGACTAATCGAGTCCACAGCCCACAATTATTACTGCAATAAAATTTACAAAAAGTCACACAGTGCCGAGAAAAAGAAAATCTATAAAGAATATACGGGAAAAAAATTAAAAAAATCACAAAGCTGATAAGTAAGATTTTAAACCTTTTTGAAATTCAAATCTTGAATTTAATTGTTTTAGATGATATGGCAGTGAATTCCAGTGTCTGACTGCAGCAAATACAATGTTGTGTTGAGTAATACTGAGTCTGGCATTCGGTATTCGGAGATTGCCACTATCAGATGATCGTGTAGAATGTCATAGTCAAAATAGGTAGTAATATTTGTAAGGAAATTATTATTTAATGAGCCAAAGATAAATAGACAGGAGGAATATTTACTGAGTTTCGGAAGTGGTAATATATTTAGTTGGGCGAAATAAAGGATCAGAGTGTGCAGTGAAATTAGAAAATGTAATAAGTCAAACTGCTTTTTTCTGTGGGCGGAGAATGGGATTTAATAATGTAGTGTAAGTGTTACCCCAGATTTCTAAACAGTATGTTAGATGCGGTAAGATGAAAGTGTTATGCACCATGATAAGAAGTGACTTTGGTACAAAATGTCTGATACGAGAAAGGACACCAATTTTGGGGCTAATTTTTAAAATAACATTTTTCACGTGTGAATTCCAAGTAAGTGATGAGTCAATGGATATGCCAAGATAACTTGCCGAAGTGACTTCCTCGATCATATGATGTGATAAAAACAAATTGCCTTGTAAATTAATTTTCTTTTTAGGTGTTTTAATAATCATGAAGTTAGTTTTGTTGACATTAATAGTAAGCTTGTTAGCATCACACCAAGTATTGATTTTACTAAATTCAGTATTGACATTATTGAGGTTCATGGTGGTGGAGTTAAGCGATTTGAATACATTTGTGTCATCAGCGAATAATCGAAAGTTAAAGTAGTTAGTTGAGTTAGCAATATCGTTAATATAGATAAGAAATAGAGTTGGGCCTAAAATTGAACCTTGTGGCACTCCACATTTAATTGTTGTGGCTCAGAAGATTTACCATCAATAACAACAACTTGTTTACGAGATTCAAAATAACTGTGAAACCATTGTAATGGTTGGCCTCTTATCCCATAAAATTCAAGCTTCTGTAGAAGGATAGTATGATCTATTGTGTCAAATGCCTTTTTCAGATCAACAAAAATACCAATAGTTGTCTGGCCCTTTTCTATTTGATCCATTAAGACAGAAATTATGTCCGCCAGAGCAAGTTTGGTGCTGTAATGTTTTCTGAACCCGTATTGTGTATGTAAAAGTATGTCATGTTTATCTAAAAAGGACACAAACTGCTTATTAACAATAGTTTCACAAACCTTACTAAAAACTGGTAAAACTGAAATAGGGCGATAGTTTCCTACATCAAGAGGACAGCCCTTTTTGTACAAAGAAGTAACTACTGACTACACAGAGTAAATATATTCCAAAAAGAGTTTAATAGCATCTTGATAGTGAAAGGTAGGGGAAAGCTTGAGAAGGGAATATGTAGATCTCTTATGGGGGATCGTAGGGGCTCTCCCCCTAGAAGCGCAGGAGGCTTTTAACTCTGAAAAGTCAATGTTGAGACTATTCAGCCATTTTCAGAAAATAATTTCCAAGCTTTACAAGACAGCACTAACATGTAAAAAGCAACTACATAGGGTTGAAATATTTCTAAAATATACTTTGATAGCATCTTGACAGTAATTAGGGGAGGAGCTTGAGACTGGGATATGTCCATGTCATGAGTGGGGGTCCGAGGGGGTCTCCCTCTAGAAGCCCTGGAGGATTTTTTACTCTTAAAGCCAATATTAGGCTATTCAGACCCTTTTCAAGTAATACCTTAATCCATGCTTTACAAGACAGCAACATCAAGTATCAGTAACTATTCTTTATTGAAGTTCACTTTTGCCCCACAGTGCAATATAAGTGAAGCATTGATTGTGAAACAGCCAAGCATTTACATGACATGTTCTGTAACTAGTGTGGTAGCTAGGTAATACATGCATAAGTATATATGTATAGTTATGTTTGAACTAATAAGTAATATTAAAGAATTTATGTAAGAAACAGAGACAAGAACAAATATTTAAATGTACCATATCTCAGACAATGCTATATGCCATTGTACAAAGTATGGCTTAAATCACAGCCTTGGTTGACACCAATATTGGAGTAAAACATGTAGTTAAGCCATTCTCATACACGCTTTTGATTATTCTGTACATTTTGCTATTTACTCCATTGGTCAATAATATCTAAAATAACCCCACTTTAATTTTGGTGGATTGACAATTTTGACTCAAGTGTATTTTATAGACACACTACTTTTGTAAGTCAGTTTATTCAACGTGGCAAGCTATGTCGAATGCTATTGTTACCGATGTTAAAACATAGCTTTTTAATATTCGCTAAGTGTTAATGTCACGCGAGGTCACCGTGAACTCTCAGCTGTCATGACGTAATACTTAGAACAAATGTTTGCATATCGCGAATAGTATTCTTCTAAGATGACAACATTAAGTTATTATAAGATCAACAGTGTCAACTAATGACTGATTACAGACAGTTGTAAGAACAATGACATTTTTTAGCTAGTTCTCATATTTGTCAATATTATTTGCATTGAATTAAGGTGAGGGCGGCACTTCCGTTTTATTCATTTATGGTGCTGATTATTTTATCACCCAATCATTTGCGTCGTGTATATCTTATGTTTATAAGAAACTAATGGAATAATAAAGTTGGAATTCTTTGGAAGTGAGCGAGCTGAAGGCAACAGCTGGGCCTAGACGAGGAGCTTCCATCTGCTCTGTGGCTACTTCTAAAATGATCCATTTTAACCATGAACATTGTTTTTAGACTGAGCTAATTCCCTGTAAAGTCCAGTTTGATCCTGTATAAGGTGAGAGAGAGAGAGAGAGAGAGAGAGAGAGAGAGAGAGAGAGAGAGAGAGAGAGAGAGAGAGAGAGAGAGAGAGAGAGAGAGAGAGAGAGAGAGAGAGAGAGAGAGAGAGAAATATTTTGGGGAAAAAAATTACGTTAACATTAAAGGTCACCCATTCTAAGTTGTAACACTTTTTTCCAGGTCAATAAAACAAGCAGTTGCAAGTTTCTTTACTTTCATAGAGATAGTTGTTAAAGAGGAGTGAACTTATCACATGACTTCATTATGCATGTCTACACCCACACGACGTAATCGATATCCTGAATAATCACTCAAGTATATTTTGTAGGTAAATGCTGTACTTAAACATCTTAAAACTCACCTTTATAATGTTGGCAATTTTATTACAAATGTCGGCAACTGTATTACAAATGTCGTTAGTCTATTACAAATGTGGGCAATTTTTCAACAACTTTATTACAAGTGTACTCGTAATTGGTACAAGTCTCTGTAAATATTCAAAAGGTTTTGTATTATAAAACATTCCAGAAGTTCAATGTTGTAATATACAACATAATGATTAATTGAAATGAAGATAAGATTAATTACTTTAGAGAAAGGGATTCGGGAGAAGTTCTTCTCCCCCTTTTTCTGTCTTTCATCTAAATCAGAAGTCATTCCCGGCTCTACTGGTCAACTATCCGTGACATCCCTTACCTATCAGATTTCAAATGAAGAACTACCACCTAAAGTGCATAGCTCACTAAACCATGCACATCCTCGAAAACCACACTGAATCGAATAGCTTGATGAAGAATAGGAAACCTCTGTAATGATATGAAAGGGGGGTGCTGTACTCAAACATTGATGGTATAAGTCATATCGATTCATATCAGTGGCGACAAATCTCACAAACTGCACGTAAATGTCAGGGATTTTCTAATACATTGTCGAATTGCGAAATATACCCGAACAAAACTCCACTAAGAATTATAGATGAATAATAAAGTGTACATTCATTCATCCACCCATCCATCCATCCATCCATCCATTAATTAATTAATTAATTAATTAATTAATCAGTTTGTTCAAATGAATGACATCCACTCATCTATTAATTAGTTCATTCGTTTTCATTTTTGTTCGTTCATTCGTTTGTTCAATCATTCTTGCACTTTCTCGTCACATACATACATACATACATACATACATACATACATACATACATACATATGCGGATTGATTGCCATGTCTATAACTTCGTTTACTGTTCATTTAATTATATATATCAATTCAATCGATGCTTGTTGAATCTTCTTTCGCAAGACGTGATGATGTAATATTCTTGGATTTTTTTATTTAAATAACCCATTTCTTAGTGTGCAAGGAAAGACCCTCTTTATTGTCATTTTTAGCACAACTGAACTTCAGAAGTTCAGTAGTGATATAGGCATCGTCCGGCGTGTGTGTGTGGGGGGGGTGGTTGGGTGTGTGCGCGCGCGCGCGCATATGTAAACGACTTAAAGTCAACAACCACCAGACCGATTGGCTTGGTATTTGGTGGGGACAGTACTTATGGTGCTCTTATGAAAAACTGTTCAAATGGAAATGATTGCTTCATAGATGTGCGTTTTGGATCAAATAAGGTGATTTTTGGTCAAAAGACTTAAACTCCAAAACAACTGGGCAATTTTTAACAATGAAAAAAAACATCAATAAAATTATTCTTCAATAAATGGCTCTCACAATCACTGTGAGAAATCGAATAAGTGAATAATGAAGACAGATGGTGTCACAGTTGTCACGGATGATAACACCATAATTCCCGTACGAAATTAAATCTAAAAGCAAAAGGTGATGATGCAGGCAACACTTTGTAACAGGATGTGACCACCTCAAAGAAACGAATTTGATAAGAAACTCATAATGGAGACAGTAATAATATTAGTATGTAAAAATGTACTAAGAACAACACTGTCAAGGTAACCGAGTGGGTTTTGTGGCGTAATTGCAGTCTAGAAGGTGGGGAACCAACCGTTCCTAAGGAAAAGAATGCACGCATAAACACGGGTCACAGGTTTCACTTAAAGTACTTTGTTATGTTAACGCAAGTCAAACAATAATGTACAACACTCAGTAAGACTAAAGAATTAAATAATTTCTCTTATATTGCATGTAACATGAGTTAAGGGTTATGTTAAATGTTGGTGGTAGCAACTTAATTAGAGTCACAACTAATAAGAGTTCAGGTTGTCTCCCGACACGTGAACGTACGCGTTGTTCGCGTGAATTACTTACAAGTTCGGTGCTATCGAATTACTTTCGTCTAGCTGCACTAATTGTAGCTTTAGATGTGATTTTGAGGGCTTTTTCGTCTTTTTTCGTTCCGACGTTTAACCCGAATCAAACGCTACAATTCCTCGAACGCAAAAGCAAATAGACGAGACCAGGTTGATAACGTGAGCGAGGTGTCAGCGTACTGTCCGTTTCAAAATGCTGCATGCGTTGCTACATTTGCCGATTTTGACGGAATTGGGGTACCTCTGAACACTTCTTGAGTCTCGAAGGCTCTGTAATTAATGTTGGCGTTAGGAAATGTCCGATATTTTGTCAGGTAAGGCATAATTTAGCAGAAAAGTCCTCCCAACTGTGCGATTCCGATCTGAATCGGTTCCATCTAGTTGCGTTTGCATTACAGGAATTGTAGCGTTTGATTCGGATTAAACGTCGGAACGAAACAAGGCACAAAAACAGACGAAAAAGACCTCAAAATCACATCAAACGCTACAATTATTGAAGCTAACTTTCGTCGAGTGAGTCCGAAGCAGTCACACACTGTTGTTTGGGTTGAAGTTAGCGTTTCAGCATGCCAGCCCGTAGCAGGATTCCACGAAGTTCTATAGTGCACAGTTAGTGTAGAATTTCAGAGTCCATACAGCAACAACAACTAGCAAGGCTCCAACCAAGATGATGTTTGGTCGTCAGCCGGTGAAGCAAAAGTGATCCGTTCCACGAGGACGGGTTCCCCCCTGACCTTTGTATAGTGCCCTATCAACCACCAACCACCTGTACTCTAATATGCTAACAATAGCTACCAACCATCCTATTAAATTTACATAAACGGGATATCGACCAACTAAGGGTGAGTCTTGTATACTTTACAAAATTCACTTTGTGACAAACACACTGAAACTATATTAGTAGTCGTGGTCAAGTATCCGTACTGGCATCAATGAACGTAACTATTCAAATATTGGCCCTTGACACAATTTATTCTTTTAAACTACTAAAATTTAACCATTTAACCTAATAATTCTTAAAATTCAATACCTAAATATTAAACTGTGTTTGTGCCTTCCAAGGGTGTGTGTGTGTGTGTGTGTGTGTGTGTGTGTGTGTGTGTGTGTGTGTGTGTGTGTGCCTGCCAAAATATGGATTTAGTCACAAACTTCACTTAACACTAATACTTGGTAAGTGGTGTTAAGTTTAAGGTGTAATGTTTAGTTGCTGCCGTGAACTAGTGCAGAAAATGCACTATCTTCTTTGCTCAGTAATATTGTGCTGAATCGAACTCCTGTACTTTGCCATCATTCATCACAAGTACCATGTCAGAATCCAATATTGTGCCAATTCGATGCTGGAAAATGAATGAATATATGTACATATTGATTCAGAATTGAAGGAAATGGTTATTTTCTTACAGGGGTTGGGGTGGGTCAGTGGATTGGTAACGATTTGAAATTGGGTGTAGGATGGGGGGGGATTGTGGGGGCTTCATCCTGTTTTGAAATTTTTGAATAGTTTTGGATTGTGATAGAAGACAAATTCATTAAATGGCATAACCGTGTCTGAACAGCGGTGTTTTCCTTATCCCTAAGTCTTACAATGTTGTTTAATATCACATTACTTACAAAAACGCTGTTTAACTACGCATAATAGATTAACTATCATAATAGTTACTGTATATGTCATGAGAACCCACACTCACCTGGACAAAATGACCAGCCGCTAATGGCATTCATTAATTCTACTATGTCAGGAATGTAGTGGGATGATTAATGAAGTTAACTGATAGTTTGCGGCTACCCTTAATAAGTAAGAACTTATATTAAAAGAATCTAAAATGAATTAAACCAAAGCAGATATGAAATGTTTCCCTGCGTAGAATATATTTCTGACAGGAAAGGAGAAACTACCTACCACAATTGTTATAACAGTCCGATAAGCGAACTCTCTAGCCAGGACTTCCTGCAAAATGGCGTCCTGTGCAAATAAAAATGAACACATTTTATCTAAATCACTGGTGAAAGCCAGGATTCAGTACATCATATCCAGTCTGTTCATGTATGTGTCAATTGCCCCCACATCACTATGAATAAAGAGTTTAATTACTTATGATTAATTATTTACTTATAATAGGTTGGGTTTGTACAGTTTGCATAGAAAACTTGTTTTGCAGTATAATAACAAACTTAACACATCTTAAAAAGTGTTATTGTTATTTGCAAATTTGCAATTTATTGAGTTAGAAACACGGGATCGGTCTATATTAATTCACTCTGTTCAAATAGGAAAACGCAATAAATTGGGCCATCAATCAAAATTCCACGAGAAATGCATATTTCCCATCCATCCTTTGATGATTTTATATTTGGTATGTAATCGAAAAGCTTCACTTAACTTGATGCTTTTCTATATATCGAACATGCTTTTAAAGGGAAATGTTACATACCGTTTCTGAATCAATAGATGCTGTAGCTTCATCCATGACAAGTATCTTCGATTTACGAAGAAATGCCCTTGCTAAGCAGAACAGCTGCTTCTGACCGACACTGAAGTTGTCCCGTCCTTCACAAATTTCTGCGTCTGAAAATGTTTAACATATTGTTTATAAAGTAAATCAAAAATAAACTTTAACTTCATAAATAGATAACTTTGAGCACAGGTGCTTAAAAATTGCCATTTTCTTGGTTTGCTATTTCTTTACTGAAATGACTTTGAAAATAAAGTAAACCATTCGAAAAGTTTGTTTCCTTTCTACATTTGTAAAAGGTAACAATTTATTCTTAGTTTTAATTAACTATTTATATGCATGGGGACATAAATATGGCGACTTGATCAATATTAATGACATAATCCTAAAGGGGGCAACATTTGCCTAGAAAATAAGTTTGGTTCCGGTATACCCGACCCCCAGCTAGTTTTTCACTGCCGAACCGTAACATTTTGTTTACATATTCGAGAAAAAAATAATAAAATCGCGAAAACTGTGAAGTATCGCTAGAAATAGTGGATGCGTAAACTGACAGCATATTAAACAGACAATATACAACTGTTCTTTCAATCTATAATGGCTGTACATTTGATGGGAAGAAATCAATAACAGAGACCATACGGAAAACAACGGAAAACAGTACCCGAACTAGACACTCACACATGAAAAAAATCAAAACCAAATCAAATCTACCTACTCACCTATTCTCAAATTGAGCGTACTTGGAATCACACAATGTTTTAGATCTAATGGTGATGAACCTTGGAAGATTTGTCGAACTTTTTCAGTAGTATTTACTACAATACTATAATACAAGACTGACTACAACTTTGTACTAGTACATCAAAACTAACTATATCAAAACTAACTATATAATTCATTCGCAATCTGTATCTAAAATGCTTAATGTCAGTTGTGTGCCCTTTTTCTCTAAATGAATGTAAAATACAAGAATACTTGCAGAGTTATATTTGAGAGAGTGTCTTATGTGACATATGTTGAATTCATTGATGTTATTAAGCTTTTCGAACGGTATTAGTATGAATAAATATAACGTAATTTATAACCAAGTTGTTTTGTCTTGGGTCTCCCCATGTTACTTCAGGAACACGAGCAATGTCGAATATTTCCGAGATACACTGAGGTCAGGCGGATGCGTCCTTGTATGCACAGTTGCATCACCAAACTTTGTAGGACACAAAAAAGTAATGTGCTTTGATAACATCAAATTTAAAGCATGCATTAACATATTGCCTAATTACAAAAGTATTTCATATTGAAATTACTATTTAAAGTTAAATGCTACATCAACAAATTTGTTGGACACATGTGCTTTGTTTTTTATCAATGTATTATACACACACCACAATACATAATATGTGCTGCATGTATTGCAAAGATATTTGCTTAATACGGCGACTTAATTATGCAATTTACTCATTGAAATCAAAACCTTCAGCAAACATTATAGGACACGTGTGTTGTGTTATCATCAATGTATACACAAAATGGTATGAAATTTGAAACATACTTTCCAAACATATTGCTTGAAATTGTTATTGCAAATTAATTATTGCTTCCCTTACGGGAGATAAAAACGACAATGACTCACCAAGTTGACTTGGTATTTCTTGGACTAAGCTTTTCAATTGAGCAATGTCAAGGGCCTGCCATAACTCCGCATCATTGGAGTGGCCACCCGGGTTTAAGTTATATCTAATGGCAATGTGGGGAAAACATGAATAGTGTTAAATATTTTGCAGTTCTGTCAATAGATACTTTACAAATCAGCTAACTTCATTTACAATGATAGACTGGACAAATGGAAGCACGTGCCCAGCATGGAAAAGATTAATAAATGTGTTGAATTCTATGGCCTCCAGTATGCTTTGACCGACATCTACTAAACTTGTTACAATTGTGGCATACTTTGGGCATATGCGATTCATTTGTGCTTTTTCAAGGCTGTCAAATTTGATTGGATGGCGATCTGTTGAAAAAAATATTCCAATTGGCCATGACCTTGATCTTTAATACCAAAGCTTTTGCCTTGGAAATCATAGTTCATGTTTGCGGCGCATATTTAATGCACTGTAAAACAGATTATACATTACAGCAGCCATGAGTATTATGACCAAAAAACCAAATTGTGACCATTCAGAGGTCTACTAGTTTGTACATCTCCAAAATCATTACTAGTGCACGAACTGTCAATTAAAGTATTTACATCTATTTTACCTCGTCATATAGTTATATATAATACTGTGATATTTTTTGATGCTGTGGTATTGCTGTGCAGATTAATTTCTTTAAATTCACAGAATGATAAAACAAAACTATATCATGCCTTGGAATTCACACGCATCAAGAAATGTCATTGGCAAGGTCATGTAGCGGTTGTAGTTTCGTCTTGTGTAGACAATAACTCTTAAATTATCATATTGCACAGAAGTTCTAATGTGGTAGATGTAGAAAGGTGGACAGTACTGTACTATATCGCTATATCTGTTTGATGTTGCCGTATGGACAATGCATGTGTATATGACTCCGAGTCACATTCTAGCCTCTCTTCTGCAGAAATGTTTGTGGTTCCATCATAACGACATTGATTGAATTACCATCGAGTTGCACCCCATCACAATATCACCCATTTGTTGAAAATATATCGTGTGTGTGGCAGGTATTGATAGAAACATCAGTTCATCGTTACATACCTCTAGAGTCTCAAGTGAATTAGACACAGCTGACATAGTGGATATTGCTATTTCAGTCATTGAAAGAGGATGGAATTTAATTATGAAATTAACTAACCGTATGCTACCAGTGAATAAGACTGGATCTTGTGGGATAATGGCCAATCTATTACGTAGTGTCATTTCCCAGTATACTCAAAGTTACACGAAATATTCAACAGAAACAATGTCAAAGTCAGTTATAGCTGCATGCCAAACATGGCTACCATAATCAAAGCGCACAACGCCACCATCTCCAACAGCGAAACTAAACCCACTCAAAAACCTTGTAATTGCAGACAGAAAGACACCTGCCCTTTGAACGGCGAATGCCAAACGGAAAACATCGTATACCAAGCCACCGTCCACGGAAAAAAACAAACAAAAGTATCTGACATCCAACGTATCGAAAAAACTGACAAGATGTTTATTCCGGCGGATAAGACACGTAACTTCTATCAAGTTGAAAAACAACAATATGCAAAGCTGCTTAGAGACAACATCACGAAGACATACAAGAAAGCAGACCCAACAATGTATGATGAAATCAACATGGATGCCAAAAGAATATCTTCTGACCTCGATCTTGACGACAGAATGGAGATAATGGCGAAAAGGCAAGCTTTTATCACTCTCAAAGATCATAAAGACAACTTCGCCAACAACCCTACCTGCAGATTGATCAAACCTACAAAGAGCGAAATGGGTAGAATGAGTAAAATAATTCTTGATAGAATAAATGCCAAGATCAGGTCTTCCACTGGGGTAAATCAGTGGAAAAATACGGCATCTGTGATTGATTGGTTTACCAAATTACCAGACAAACCTAATTGTACGTTCATCATCTTCGACAACGTTAATTTTTATCCATCTATAACAGAAAATATCTTACGTAATGCATTAAGCTTCGCGAAACAACATGTTGATATCCCAGATCATGATATAGAAATTCTTATGCACGCCAGGAAATCTCTCCTATTTGATGATAACATTCCATGGGTTAAAAGAGACAACAAAGATATGTTTGACGTGACTATGGGAAGTTATGATGGAGCCGAGATTTGCGAACTAGTGGGTTCCTACATCCTAAGTACTATAATTGCATCACAGTACTCTAAAGACCTTGTAGGTCTATACAGGGATGACGGTTTAGCTGTTTTCCACACAATATCGGGTAACAAGGCAGAGCAGATAAAGAAAAATATCACAAAGATCTTCAATGACATCGGTCTGAAAGTAACCATTGAAGCTAACCTGAAAATTGTAAATTACCTCGATATCGTATTAGACCTTTCCAGTGGGAAATATTACCCATACAGAAAACCAAACGACAACCCAGTCTACATCAATTCACAGTCAAATCACCCACCGGTTATCATCAAGCATCTACCAGCAGCCATAAATAGAAGACTGTGTGACATCTCATGTAATCATAATGTTTTCAACCAGGCAGCACCCCTCTATGATGACGCACTCAAAGCAAGTGGCTATAAAGACAACCTTGCTTACACAGATAGAATTAACACCATCAAGAGACGGAGAAATAGGAAACGTAATGTCATCTGGTTTAATCCCCCATACAGTCAAAACGTAAGCAATAACGTCGGGAGAATTTTCCTCCAACTTCTTGGCCGTCACTTCCCTAAGGAGCACAAGTTACATAAAATTTTCAACAAGGGGAATGTGAAAGTGAGCTACAGTTATATGAATAGCATGGCTTCCATCATCAAAGCTCACAATACCATAGGGATATGCAACTGTCGTGATAAATCAACTTGCCCGCTTGATGGGAAATGCCGATCAGATAATATCGTCTACAGGGCCCAGGTCAAAATAAACAACAGAGATACCAAATCCTACATTGGCTCAACAGAAAACAGCTTCAAAACGCGTTACGGCAACCACAAGTGTTCTTTCGCCAATAACAAATATGGAAATTGTACTGAACTTTCAAAGTGTGTCTGGAAAATAAAGGAGTCGGGCCACCAGTATTCCATCAACTGGGCTATCATTGCCCATGCAGCCGCCTACTCTAATGCAACAAAAAGGTGCAACCTGTGTCTTACAGAGAAGATGTTTATCATCAGTGCAAATTAATCAGGACTCCTTAATAAACGATCAGAACTGATTTCAAAGTGCCGCCATGAAAACAAATATATTCTTTCATTCCACCATGTCAAACCTCAACGCGCATCACATCCGGGTACCAGTTCTTCTGCGAGTTCGAATTCAATCACTTGAATTTCCGTTAAAATTTAGTCGTTCGAAGATCGCATTCAAGCGTGAAACTCTGAGTAACGGCTCCGTACCATAACTTGTGTATTTTGTGTAATACAGCTCTACTTCTCAGTATTGAGCGCTTTTCCTTCAGTTTATGACTTACCTCTTACACTGAATTAGTATATATATATATATATATATATATATATATATATATATATATATATATATATATATATATATATATATATATATATATATATATATATATATAACTCGGTGAGTATCAATCTGCTAAGACAGTGCTCTATACCGCAGTGGCAGAGCGCAATAGTTTTGTATGGGGAAAGAACTCTATACTCGATTGCATCATTATGGAGACATGGAGATACAGTTAACCCAATTTATTTAATACGGCAATGCAAGACACCTTGACATCATACATTATAAAAACCTAATAACACATAAAATATGAAGATAAAATTGAAAGATGAAGTTAAAATTTGGTTGACCATTCGAGCTTTGGGACTACCAGCTCTAAGATCTAGACATTAATCCTGGCCTCCAAGGGTTATCTTATCTCGACCAAGCTCCATATAAAACATCTTAGAAACTCCAAAACTACATATCTTTTGTCTAACCACTAGTTAAATACTCCAACACCTCTTTTCTGATTGATTGCTACGACGCTATTCGCCGAGATCACTAAATTGGCATCTTGATCACGTGAAACAGTAAAATTGGGTATTAGCAATTCAAATTTTCCTTGCGACACCCCTAGCTATAGGGAGATTTCAAGACAATCCTGATGAAATGATAACAGTCTAATTTACATAGTCTACTTAGATGTTATATTTCTCCTGGAATCCACTCCATGGCAATGGCTTTTTGCATTTGCCACTAAAGATCTCGCTCACATATTTAATACCATGTGGCTTTGACTTTTCTAATAAATGGACTCCCCGCTAATAATATTTTTGTCATTCCAAATTATTTGTGAAGCAACATCCTGTACTGTCTGAATATTTGTTTGACTTGTCAACAATTAAATAACATAGTTGCAGGTTATGTTCATCTCTGCAACATCAGTCATTTTCAGCCCTCATTTACCTAAATCTCTCATGATTGTCTCATTTTTACCTCCCGTAAGGGTACGGGGGGTATTAAAAGGGGAATGTTTGTTTGTCTGTCTGTCTTTCTGTCTGTCTGTCTGTCTGTGTCATCATTTTCTAAATTTTCGGCTGGCTCAATTGTAATGAAATTTGGGATATATAATCTTTAGGGCAATAGCTAGACCTGATATGTTTATGGGTGTCTGTCTGTCTGTCTGTATGTCTGTCTGTCTGTGTCATCGTTTTCTCCATAACGGCTTGCTCAATTCAAACCAGATTTTGAAGATGTATTCCGTAGGGTAATGGCAAGACTTGATTAGGTTTTGGTAAAGATCCCGTGAATATTAATGAGAAATTTACATAATTAATGATTTTCGGTAATTAGGCTATATCTCAGGAATGCACGCTTCAAATTCATTATAACTTAGTACACACATTTGCGATACTAAAATGCACCTGTCCTTAAAATATTACAAATGTAGCTTTTAGTTTTAATAAGTTATTGGCATATTTTCGATTGGCCAAAAAAAGAAAAAAATAGTTTCTCGTCAGGAAATGTCGTCTAAAGTGGTGCGACTTGATCACCATTTTCTAAAACACGACTGGCTCAATTCAAACGAAATTTATTGCATGTGTTCTGTAGGGTAGTGACAAGAACTGATTAAGTTTCGGTAAACATCCCAAGAATATTAACGAGAAATTTACATAATTAATGGTTTTCGGTAATTAGGCTATATCTCAAGAATGCACACTTCAAATTCAATATAATTTAATACATGCATTTGCGATACCAAAGCGCACTTGTCCTGAAAATATTATTGATGTAGCTTTTAGTTTTAATAAATTATTGGCATATTTTGTAGGCCACTAAAAAGGAAAAATAGTTTCTCATCAGGAAATGTTGTCTAAAGTGGTATTTTTTTTTTACATTCTCAACAAATGTCACAGTACATGTTGTGGTTGGCCAGGAGATCACTAACAGCAATGAGCAAATAGCAATCAATGAGAAAAAAATAACTTATTACATATGTTCTGTTGTATTCCAACGATTGTCTGTAGGAACGACAATCTCAAAACTTTGCCCTTACGGAAGACATTCAGTTTACATCTGGTAAATTTTGTTTTCTTTTTCTTCCACAAAATCTTCGAAAGAAAGAATTAGCTTCTTATGTAAAGCATTTAGGTACAGCAATCGTCTTCAAAATGTACACAAGTTGGGAAATTCCGAAACACTTTGAAAGAGTAACACTTCGTCCAATGGTGAGGTCTCTGGCCTTCCATCTGTCCAGTTTATTCCAGCTATTCCAGCATTTAATCAGTTTATCGTTTTGCAGTTTGTCATCATGACCTATAAATACTCCTAGGAGTCTAATTGGTGACTTGGTTTCCGGCCAAAGTGATGGGAGATCACCTGAGTATTTCCATATTTATTTCAATACACCTACCAGTAATAGCTCTGTTTTATTATAGTTCATTTCTAGATTAACATTCAGTACAAAACACTTTTCATTCAAAATCAATCTATCCTGAACTGTATTGAATTGATTTTACATCTGACTAGCTTTCCAAACATTCCCTAATGAAAGTCATACATTTGACAGGCAGAGTCTTCATGTAAATTAGACAGCAAAGCAAATCCATTTACTGTCTGCGTCAGGGTAATAAATTCTATTATTATATAATAGTATTTGTCAGCGACGTCATTCCAGTACAAAGTCCCACAACTATGTTATAAATGTTTCTGCAAGAATCATAGTTATTCAAAATCTGTCATGCTGGTTCTTGTTTCATCTTAACATTACAATGCCTTTAAGAACCCTTCTTGTCGTTGACTTTGTGTCTTCCTTTATTTCGATTATCTGTATACCATGTCGGTATTGCCATGACCAAAACCCCTACAATTAATATTCCGGCAGCAGAATAAAAAGACGTGTTGTATGACTGAGTTTTATCCAAGAAATAACCTGAAATAAACATATAATTTATTACGTTACATCTGTTCGGATATATGATCCTTTCTACTCGAGAAAGAACGTTTAAAAATGCGAGTCAATTGACTGTGCCCAAACACTAGTAATCAATTCATCAATTCATCAGAGAGAGAGAGAGAGAGAGAGAGAGAGAGAGAGAGAGAGAGAGAGAGAGAGAGAGAGAGGGGAGAGAGAGAGAGAGAGAGAGAGGGTGGAGGGGGGAGGGAGAGAGGGGGAGGGAGAGAGAGAGAGAGAGAGGGAGGGAGACTTCTAAAAAACACAGCACTTAAAGCTGCTATGTTTTGCATGTTTAATATCTTTTTCCGATGATATTCCTTTACTTGTCTGTTTTACATTTGTTCTGTTTATTTTAATTTTCCAAAAAGTGTAGCTGTGATATTCCACATGAAAAGATTAATAGTAAAAGTTAAAATACGCCTGTTTAAGATTGCCACATTGGGAATGTTATAGGTGTCTATAAATAGTTAATATATATTTCACAAACCTGATAAAGGCGGCCCGATTAGAAATCCCAAACCAACAAAGAAGGTAGTAACAGCGAATCCTTCAGCCAGTCTTTGTATACCAACAACCTGTTTAACACACACGGGATCCAACACTGAAAATATACCACGGCCTATTCCAAGAACGACAGAGATTACCACCAACATGGGGTAAGAGTTTGCGGTTGGTACAACAATCGTTGCGACTGCAAATATTCCATAGCCTAAAGAGTGTGCGTAGATCCTACCCCCCTCAATTCCACAGCAATCGAGTAGAAAACCGGTAGCTATGGAACAAATACAAGTTACGATACCCATAATTGACTTCAAGAAAGCTGCGTCTACATGACTTGTCCCTTTTCTGATTCCTGCATCGACAAAATGATTGAATACGATGCTTGAGCCAAAGGCATAGAGAAAGTGGGATACTGCCAACGCCGTAAATAGCGGAGTTTCTCGAAAAACTGCTAGAAGTTTATTTTCATTCTTATTATTTATCTTGGAATGTTTGTTCTCATTGGTTTCTAAACTTTCCCTGTTTTGACAAATGTCAATAGCTTGATATGTGCACGTGGCCCTCTGTTCTTGGCGTGTTTCGTTAATCTGAGTATCACTGAATCCTTGGTTTTCCAACCCATCACTGTTTTCAGTGTCACATTTATCGGATAAAGTCATCTGTACATTATCATTTTGTGCCTGCTCATTGATATACTCTTCCTGTAGATGTATTGGTCTAAGAAGTGCTGCACAAACACATGTATTGGCCGAAATGGATGCAAATATCATCAATGTGCCTCTCCAACCATAATGATCAAGTAGAAACTGACAAAGTGGTGGCAATATAAACACACCCACACCCTGACCGGTAAGCGACAAACTACTCGCAATGACAAAACGCCTTTTGAAGTAATGTCCCATCAACACCATTGGTGGTACAAGGACCAGTCCAAACGAACAACCTAGAAGTACAAATAAATGGTGCCAATGGCACCGCAGTACAGTTAGAACTTTTGCACTTCATAGGAAGTAGACAATATGACCATAATATTATTATGTTTACTCTAAAGAGTCCTACTTCTTATACCTTCACAACAAATATACACTCCTTGTCATCAAATGCTCAGTATTTAGGTATTTGAGGAAATCATAGAATACACTCGACAATAATCTGATTTGTATGCTTGAATGTTCCTTGTTATTTAAATAACGTCCTCTACAAGCAGTTTTTCTAAACATGTAGAATAATGTGTAACACATTAAAGCACGTTTAAAATTGAATAGAAAGTTGCAAACACATTGCGAGCTTGGTATTCAGTCTTAAAGAGTTTCTTAAATAATAATGATAATAATAATAATCTTTCTTTGTCGAAATAAATTCGGAAATTTGTTGAATGGTCACCATGGAGAAGCGTCGTGGTGTTGTTGAAGCAGGATAAACCCGTACGCGTATTAACAGGTACAAATCTGTATTGTTCAGCATGGCGGGGTCAAACTGAGTATCACCCTTCTTACTTACAGACCCGGGTTAATTTCTTAAATCAAACCGAGCCGATACCGGATGGGTTCGAACCCAGACTGTAGAGATATAAGAAGCCTACGAGTTAACCGCTCGGACACCAACAACCCAACATGACTTAATTACATATAAATTCCTTTTGTTATACTAGGATGTTCAGTATCCTAGCTGCAGTTGCTACAGGTGCATGTATATTTTCCTTAGTTTCCTTGCTAATATTCTGCATGTCTTTTAAGAAAGAGTACTGTTGAATATATATATATATATCACTATTTCCTTCTGCATAACATCACTTATAATATCTGAACCAATGAAATTTGGTATAAAGAAACTCATCAGTGGCAAATTTATGTTGCGAAAAGTTCTAAAATGTTTTCACAAAACCCTGTGCCCTGGTGATATATGTCTGAGATGGTGAGAATCGTGCATAGAATATTGTAACGTACCATGACATGGGTTCATAGTGGTGCACATATTAAGCTTAGTTAGTAGCTATATATCGGTGTCAAGGAAATGATCATCTATATCTGTTTCCGTGAACAATTGGGATCTGTTGTCCTCACTATGTTCTTAATACTGGGGTATAGGTTCTTTAGTTTGCCAATCTTGTTATGAATTTAAATGCACTACTATAAAATGTGCAGTTCTACCAAAATAATGATTTGAAGATGCCCACATCTTTCCCCATTAACATAATTATACTGTTTTGTTTTTGACCTGTCTTTTTGTAAAGCACGAGTAACAAATTCGACTATACATCAACAGGTCTCAAACTCTTAAACATTTTATTACACGTATATGTTATTTGCCAAATACTGAACATTCCATATCTTGCTGCCAGAGGGACTTTTTCAGGTAGTAACGGAAAGCCGGAGACGAGACGTTACGATACCGGAAAAATTACCTCGCGCAGCAAGATGTGGAACAGTATTTGGCAAATAACATACTTATATGTAACCTGTGACTACGAATTCATTTTTGAACATCTAACAGTGCTGTTTCATTTTAAAATAAACGTCACTTCCGCGTTTTACTGTTGAGCGTAGTATCACGGACCTCTCCGATAACTACAATGCTGCTGTTTACATGTCAGCCTTAACTTTATCATCCAGTCACAGTGCGCATTTGCTCAGTAGTATGACATAATGTTTACTCTTTGCATATCATTCAGTGACATAGGACGTGCAGTGATCACGTGATACAACAAGCAAAAATACGGCTTTTAGTGAAAAATACGCCTGCATATCTGCAGGGCTCTCGACCAATCAGAATGCGACATTGGTGACAGGTGACGTATCATTCTTTACCAACTCCACCACAAAGTAATCAGTTTGATGTGGGTATTTTGATATTCCATGTGGTAATTAACATCATGAAAAGTAATGCGTACTACAAGGAGAAATGCAGGATTGTGCAACAGTGAAAAAACCAAGCGTCGGATTTGCAGTCTAGCTTCTTTTTAGTGAGCATTCAGTAATTACGTAGGAAGGGTTGGGTGTCAAATTCAAAAAAGTCGATAGATTTTTCTTATACTTTGCGTACTTCAAACAATGTTTTTTCTTTTAAAATATTTCAGTGCACATTACATATACATACCCTATGAAAATGAATACACATTTGACATATACATGTAGTTTCTTAAGCCAGTATAGTATAGTAGACCATAACAATCTGTAACACAAATTGATCAAACCGATACTAGTACATTGAGTTCTGTTACATGAAACAAATCATTAACTGATACACTAGTAAGGAAAAACCTGGTCAAAGAAATAAACAGCTGAAGCCACAGAAGAGTGCAAATTGGTTTCCAAAAAAATTGCTATCGCACTGTTTATTTTATGAAGCTAACTTGCTTTCTTTATTCGTGAAAACACCACTTCAAATTATTTTATATCTTTCTCTTTTTTTTGCTTTGATCATGGCTACACCCGTGGCGTGGAAAACCCCGGTAACATTTACCGGCTTTCACTGTATGTCGTCACTGTCCAGTTTTTTTTACACGTAGTGTCAACTGCCTGCATGCATCCTTCATCCTACACAGTTATATTTTCGGAAATGTGTGTAGGGTGATTGTTTCACTACGGGTGCTGCTACACCCACTAACAAAACACCGAGTAACCATTGTTGCTTGTAGGCTAATCTGGTACACAATAATATGTACAGTTACAGATAATAATAGTATATGGCCGCGTAATTAGTAATTCATAAGTAAACCTTACACAAAAACTTAGAAGGCTTTTGTAACACTTGGGGACCTCGACACCTTTCGTGAGCTGGCTGAGGTGCCGAAGTTAGTCGAAGCACAGGGGATTAAGGGGGCAAGTATTTTTTGCCAATGCGCGTAACATTTAGAGGTATGGATGCAATTTCCTTTATTTTTATGGCCAAATAAACATAATTACGATCAAAATATTATCAACCTTTGCATGTACACTTTAAGTGTTTATAAGATCTTGGGCACAGGTAATAAACAACAAGGGAAATACACACATCTTTTAATTTCGGTGCTCATTTAACTTTTTAACTCATTGACAGCCATATTTGTTTTAAAAATAAAACATTTGTGCAGCAGCTGTGGAACCCAATCTAATTAATATCTGATGTCACAGTGGGGAAAGCGACTAGATGTCTTTAGTTACCTCTATTTCCACTGTTTTGTACATGTGTCATTTGTTTTGTTCCGCGAACACCCGGAACAAAACAAATGACACAACACGATGGAAATAGAGGTAAATTAAGTCTTCTAGCTGCTTTCACCACATCAGGTTTTAATCAGATTGCTGTGGAATCATAAGACATATAGACTTATTCAAATGGCAACCCATAGAATAATGTCTTTTCTTTCCACTCTGGTCAATATATTTGATATCAACCTTCATGACAATGACTAAATGGCAGCCATATATGTGTTGTAAAAATAACTTTCTGTTGCATAAGGTTAACTCCTATGTTATCAACGAATTTTTTTCTTTTAAGACCATTTCCCATTTCTTATTTCCCTTGTCTTTCTGGATAAAATTATCAAATCAAGCCATTATTTGCATGTTGTGCTATTTATACACTCTCTGGTATTGAAATGTGATTGAAAAAAAATTCTTTCAAATCATGTTCAAAGATATACAGACATACACACGTGCATTATATTGCCGTTTATATCATCTACAATTTGTAAAATAAAATACACGAGCACTTATAAGCATCTATCCGATATGATCAAGTTTCTGTAAATATCTTAAATATATATTTTACCCTGATCTTTACCTTCTGAGTCAAAGTGTAACAAAACCACCAGTTAGTCGCAAAGAAGTAAGGTATTTGAGGGGAAATGTGTCTTCTACGAAGATTTAAAATTTGTTTATCGCATGTCTCGATTCAAATGTCTGTGAAAGGTGGTGGTTTTCTTCTTCTTCAAATTTGAATCACTTACCTGCACAAATGCCAAGGCTGATGTACAGGTATACAATGCCAGTAGCGAAAGAACTTGCAAAGAAAGCCAAACACGATAATACGCTCCCAAGCATGGCCACTTTTCGGATACCAAATTTATTGGAGAGTTCAGCACCTATTGAACCTACAATATATATATAACATTTGGTGCACATGATAACGGTTCAACTCACCTCAGAAGAATCTGGTGTTGCTATACGTTCTTGGTACAAGTAAGCTGTTATTATTACTGTCACTGCTTTGATGGTTGTATACATACATACATACATACATACATACATACCTACCTACCTACCTGCCTGCCTGCCTGCCTGCCTGCCTGCCTGCCTGCCTGCCTGCCTGCACGCACGCACGCACGCACGCACACACACACACACACACACACACACACACATACATACATACATACATACATACATACATACATACATACATACATACTGATTGACTGACTGACTGACTGACTGACTGACTGACTGACTGCCTGACTGCAAATCGTGTACCAAACAAGATCTATGGCTATTCATGTCACCTCTATATCTGTAATATGTCATTACAGTAATTCGGTGAAGCAAAGATGCAATTGAAAATAAAAAAAAGTGTGGTTGGAGTATTGGGCTTTCTGTATTCTTTGTTCTTATACTTAAAACTATACATGATGACTTACCTGCACAAAAATTAGCAGCCGTGAAAACAGAGATAATTCCAGATGTGACAGCACCGCCTGCTTTGAAGTAGCCCAGGAATTCAACGTATACAACCGACATTGCTGCTTCACTTCCACGAATAAACAAAGTGATAAAGAAATACGCCACAGTTATCATCCATCCCCAGCCTCCGTCTGGTGGTTCTACAAGCTCTGGTTTACGAGTGTTAAGCTCCGAGTGTTTATTGACAGGCATTTTGTATCGAATTTTTAAGTGCTACGCCCTGTAACCGTTGCATTTCATTGCATTGTATTGTATTGTAAGCCTGATTGGAAGTGTTCATTCCGATTTAGATTGAGGGGTGTTATGTGATGTGCGAGTGGGTTGTGCGTGGACGAAGTAACTCCTTTGTGGTATAACAACATAGTCCGAGTTCCTATTTTCGCAGATGTTTACCCTTGAAGACGAACAATGTAGCAGTTGATAGAAATGCAAATGGCACATTTTTTTCAAATATGAAAGTAATACTCCTCTTGAAAATCGAGGTATCATTTGTGACGAATATAACCCGGCGTTTTGTTTCAATGGCTGACCTCTGTTTACGGTGGCCCAGAGATGATATAGGAACAATACATTTGTGGAAGAAATAATTAATTTTTTGAGAGCAAAATATTCAGAACAAGGATAAAAAATTTCTTTCATAGGACAAAACATTGGGGTTTTTTTGTTCAAAATAGAAATATCAAAGCAAAATGTTCAAATTTGTAAGACAAAACTTCCTTTTACAAAGCAGAAAATTTATAATTTATTTGCATAACAAGATTTTTACTTCTTGAGGCCAAAACATTTTTTGTTACAGATCAAAAAAATTTTTTTTGATGCCAAAACTTTTTTTTTCCAGATCAAACATTTTTTGAGGCCAAAACTTTTTTTTTCCAGAGCAGAATGTTTTTTTGCATAACAAGATTTTTTCTTCTTGAGGCCAAAAATTGTTTTGTTTTTTTACACGTCAAAAAAATTTTTTTGAGGCCAAAACTTTTTTTTCCAGATCAAAAATTATTTTTGAGGCCACTTTTTTTTTCCAGAGCAGAATTTTTTTTGCATAACAAGATTTTTACTTTTTGAGGCCAAAACTTTTTTTCCAAGAGCAGAATTTTTTTTTGCATAACAAGATTTTTACTTTTTGAGACCCAAACTTTTTTTTAATGTCTCCAGTAGGCTGTGTCCACAATAAAAGGTTCCATAAATCTATTTGGCTTTATATCATATAGTGTATTTTGCATCAGTCAATCTAGAGCATATACGTCAATTTCGTCCTTGACTTTGATATATGTACACAGTTTGTTTTACTTGTCTGCAAAGTGAACACGAAATACTTATAATGACTGGTTACATTGAGGCAAAATAACCGATTCTATCGCCTGTATTCCCATTCAATATTCATTGAGGTAACAATATTTAATCATTTTGGCGAACGATTCCTATCAGAAATTGAATCTCAAATTATCATTAGAAGTCAGTGTCACTGTGATAGATTGGGAGTTCCCTGTACAGGAACAACATACAAACAGTCGTCCATTCCATCACCAATAGTCTTATTATCAAACGATTACCAGGAACATAGCTCGTTTTAACTTACCGTTTTTCCTGTTTCAGTTTGTATAGAGTTGCTGAGCATGTAATAAGACGATATGTTGTCGTCGTCGTCGGTGTTGTTGTTGTTGTTATTGTTGTTGTTGTTGGTGGTGGTGGTGGTGGTGGTGGTGGTGGTGGTGGTGGTGGTGGTGGTGTACACTTTATCCAATGTGACTGTTAACGCTGTTTATTGCAGACCTGTAAATTTCCCCTCGTGATCAATACAGAATTTCGCAACCGAAAACTCAAATTTATTAAGGTTAACAACTCTTTTGAAAATGTTCCCCGGGTCGGTAAAACATAGTATTAAAGCGGTTCTTGGTCGCACGAACAAAACCAATCTAATCACAAGCAAACGGACAGTTTGACAAAAAGCCTGTGGACTAGGTTAGGCGAAACATCACTTGCAGGTAATTAGAATGTTTTGGTCGTGCGACAGGAACCGTTATAGTACTATTAACAACAACTCTGTTTTGCAGTTGACTGACCATGTTTTTAGACAGTGTCCATTCTTAAAAATATAATGTAGCAAATTTGTTTTTGTGTGTGCAGAACAATGGAAACGTTACCCGGTATTATGTTTCATAACCCTTTTATCGAGTGGCTATTTTTGAATTTCTTTCCACTTTATATAGATCTATATCTATTTATTTAATTGTCTATAATTATTCATTTATACATTGACATCTGACAGACAGACAAAGTGCCCACTCTAGCGAATCGAGATGATTATGTAGAACGAGTTAATTATGTAGGATTTTATGGGATTTTATTTTGGCCTCAATCTTTACCAAAACGTTAAAGTTTGAAATACAGTGGATGTCGTTACGACTGAAATATTTACCATCACAATGTGGGAAAGCATTTCGATAGATTTTGCATACTAGTATTCATGCTTAGCCGGAACTCCGAACAATGCTACTTCCTTGTATATAGAAAACTACACAATAAGCACGGTAATGTTCTAAATGATATGAATAAGGTACAGAAAAAAAAGAAGGAAGTAATGATATATAATCACACATTAAAGTGCATTTCTATAGATTTTACATATTCATGATACAGTTTGATTAACAAAAGCGCTCACCACTATGATTGGTAAAGTTTTCTAAAGTTTTCTGTAGCGGTCACAGCACAATAAAATACTACCAGAAACCCAACACCATAATAATAATAATAATAATAATAATAATAATAATAATATTTATTTCTTTTATAGCGCATTACATAATCAAAGAAAATCTCAATGCGCTTCACACAAACACAATATAAAAAAAATCAAATATAAAAAAAAAACATTACATTTGTAAAAATCACTAATACCCGTGCACATTCATTTAAAATTAGACATTTAAAATTAAACATAACTCACATTAGAAG
Organism: Glandiceps talaboti; assembly: GCF_964340395.1. NCBI lineage: Eukaryota > Metazoa > Hemichordata > Enteropneusta > Spengelidae > Glandiceps > Glandiceps talaboti. The sequence goes on along the minus strand of NC_135550.1, from coordinate 8,694,790 downwards.
TAATTTTTTTAGCTCCGCTGTCAGCGAAAGCTGAAAGCGTAGCTTTAGGTATAGGTGGGTATTGAGGTATAGAGAGTAGAGTGAATCATAGGTGTCCGTCAAACTTTTATATTTTCACTATCTACTCCGAAAGTGACAGTCGGAATTCTTCGATATTTGGTGTGCATGTTCCCTGGGGGGAGGCTATTCAGATTTGTTCATGCCAAGTTGATCTGTGCCATTTTCAATTTTTTATGATTTTTTTTCCAAAAATGACATTTTCATCAACTCCTCATAAACTTCAAGTCAGATTGCTTTGATATCTGGTGTGTTGATGCACTGGGGGTAGCTTACTTAGATTTGTTAATTTCAAGTCAGCACGTCTTCTCTTCTATTTTTTATGATTTTTTTTTTGAAATTTGAAAAAAAAATGAATATGTTAATGAGCATAATGACCGACGCCATATTGGAAATCAGTCCGCGAGACTTTAGGTAAAGTGCAACTTTTCAAAAGACACTATTGACGTCAAACAAGCAATGTTATATGTGCTATAGTCTTAATTCTACGCATTGTGCGCCCAAATGACAAATATTTGTTCGAAAAAGGTTTGTAAACTTCAAATCCAATTCACACACCACCCCTCCTACAGAATGGTTCATTCCAGTATATGCACCTCATAACTCATGATCATTGTGAGAAGTCTTCCATGCCTGAACTGAAGTGTTTTTGACAGAGTCAGTCGTCAATAAAAACGATAATACTCTTTCTAAAATTACCACATTTTGAAAGGGAAAGTACTTTGTGGTTCATTTATGGAGTTTTGTTTTTGTACGATCAATATTGGTGGCAAAATTACAGCGTCAAAATTGCCGACAATCCCAAGTACCCGGATGCACGAGGGACTAACCCAGAAGCAAGTCGTTGTCAGCCATACGTTACAGTGCAGTGGTAACATCGTCCGAGAAATCGCTGCGTTCAGTGTCATTATTCACAGAATTGTTGTTTTCGAGTGAAACCCCGTCTTGAATTGTATAACTCTAACAAATGAAGACATGTCAAGTTATATTTTGAAAGTTATATCGCTAGTTTGAGACGATTTTCTCACGTACTATCGGGGCTTACTTGGACTTGGACCTTACTCCAGTTCATCGGGAAGTTTAGCCAGCCCGATAATTCTTTCTGGTTTAGTTTACAACACTTTTGATCGCGCAGATTTTGTTGTTGTGATGAAAAGAAATTAAAAAAAAGATCACTTCAACCATTTCGTTGTGTTTTCTTTATGAAAGGTAATCGAACATGAACGAGTGTTACCACTGTAACCAGGAGGGTCTATGCTGTAACGTATGGCAAGGGTTCGACATACACGCTGGTCCGCTATCCGGTCCCGCGAGTCTAGTAACTTTCTGTAAGGACCATGTACCAGTAAAGGTTACTAAAATGCCCATTGCATTGCAGGTAGTCCGACGGGATAGTGACTTTTCGATAGGTATATCAGGGAGCTCAGAATTCAAACCACCGGCTATATGATGAATTCACGGTCATAGTAAAATTCATTTGATTTTTAATTTGCTATTTTGACCAACTCCGGTTTGTCTATTCGCGATAAAATTACGATTAGTTTGGAAACGGGGTAGATTTTCTATGATTCCGTGTCATAAAAGCATGTGTTGTGTAGTTTTCGAAAAGCACACCCGGTGGGAAAGTCGCCCAACAGACGATCTCGCGCCATTGCTGTACTACGTGGCACTTTATTCTGGCGGGGAGTCTCTTGAAAACGGGAATAGCGAACGATGAGCCAATCAAGTGAGACCTTTCAAATGTAGCTAATATTATAGCCAATAAAATTAGTTGTACGATGATATGTGTATAATAAGTCCTCTACACTGTAACAAGTAAATAGTAAAGTTGAAATCTTTGTCGCATGAATTCGTATTTATGTACGGATGCGTAGTCTTTCTGAACAGTAATTCTTAGATCAGTTAGTATTTAAACTACGTTTCTGAGTTAATTATTCGGTAGGTTATTGACGAGCTCCCTTTGTAAAAACGCTGTACAAATTGGATGTCGGCGTTCGCCCGGCCACGTTCAACGGAACTAGTGAAGCTCAATCATAACAATGGTGGCTGTCAAAATCGAAGACGCAATTTGACCGTGTTGTTATTTCAGTGAGTTTATTCAGCAAGAAAACAACGTGTTCTATGTTTTTGTACTTCCTACATGATGTGATGATCGTTTTTTTTACCGGTACAACTTACAGCCTACAATGAAACTGCTAACTTACTTACTAAAGTAACACTGACCATGGATGTATTAGTGATACATCACTAATACATCCATGCACTGACACGATTCCGTGTTCCGTGTTCATGTTTTGGTATTCAGTTTGAAAAATTAAAATCCTGAACTTTATTTTGCGAACGGTTTTGTCATTTCTTAGTAATTATAGGGCCGACTGTATCACGTTTAACGTTTATGTCAACCCGGAAGTACATAGACACGAAAATAGACGAAGTGACTTGTACATGTAATTAGTAACAAGATTTTGCTGTAACTGCTGGTAACCTTCAAATTTATTTATTTTTATGTTGTAAATACATTCTAATATGCACTAAGGACAACACTATAAAGACTTGCTCTATGGGAAGGTAATTTTTTGTCTTTTAAAAATGCAATAGTTAGATCAATGTGTACCAGAAATGTTATGTAGTATTTAAGCTAGAAATAAGACCACATAACATCTTATTACTCCTCCCCCCCCCCCCAATTAAGACAAACTACTCACAGAAAGCAACAAAAAAAAGAGAAGAAGCTCCAAAACATAAAAAAGAGAATAAAATTACAGTAAGGAGTTGATGATGCACAAACAACTACAACGAAATAGACAGTTCAATTACAACAGTGTTTGAAATAAATATGGGGTTTGGAAAAGTGAATTAGAAGTAGAGCAAAAGCTAAGAGAGATGAAGGGCCTAAGTGAACAAGCGAAAGCACTTAAAGATAGGACCACCAAATTTTTTGCAGGACTACTACGTTATCAATTTTACTAGTCCTGTGGGATAGTGACTTTTACTCCAGTGTCGAACCCTGTTGGCTGAGAATGACTCTCTTTCGGGTACTTGGGGATTGTCGCCGTACAGAAACTAAGATGGTGATTAATACATTTCTTCCCTATATATATATATATATATATATATATATATATATATATATATATATATATATATATATATATATATCTACTACAACTAGTACAAGTTGAATGTTGTTGACTTGGTAAATTTGTTAGAAAATTGAAATTCAAATTGCTTCAAAATTATTTTAGATCCCTAGTTTATTTCATTCATCATTAAACTTTTCCAGGGTTAAAGCTGTAAGACACTGGAATTATTTATAGCCAACCTCAAAATCCTCTTTTTTTCTTCTTTTTCTTGTGTGCATTTCCCAGTCATTTTTCCCTGAGATTTTGTGCAATTTTTCATAACAGTAGATTTTTGTTATAAAATGGTGACTATGGTATAAAAGTACAATACATTACCAACTTCTGTGTAAAATGTGTTTTATAGTGAGACATCATATGAAACCACTAACCACTTTATTGCATCGCTAAAACAAAACTGCATAGTAAAGAGCTGAAGAACTGAACCACTTCTACATGTCACCAAAATAAAAAATAAAATAAAAAAAAAACAGCGGAGCTATTCTGACCGATAGGTCGCTTGTTTATCAACTTATCAACATTTCAGTAGTAAATACAAAAGCTGTTATCATTGAAGGTGTGAAGGTTTTCCGTCGAATTTTGTTTAGAAGAAGTTCGGCAATCGCATTACCCCCCCCCCCCCCCAAAAAAAAAAAAAAAAAAAAAAAAAAAATAACCACGAACGAAGTTCTCATCTTGAGCTTGTGTGACATTGTGCAATCGTCCCGAAGGGGATTTTGGTCAGAGTTCCCATGAGTCAAATTGCTTAAGTGAAGAAACGTCTATTAGTAAGCATACGCTACAGTTTTTTACTGCTATACGTTTCCCACAGCATGTCACTGTTTTGCAACTGAATGGAATTAACACGATGTGTGATGATATAGAAGGAGTAAATACTAAATTTGTTACAAAATCATATAACAAATAATTGTATCTCAATACATTGCAAAGTTATGTGGAGAAGGGGATGTGAATTTAGAATGACAAGAGATGCCCCGCAAAAGATATGAAATGTCCTGATATTTGAATTCGCTTTTTGCATTCTTGTTAATTAGACTTTGCCATGAATATGCAAAATCTAGAGAAATGTCGATTATACAGCAGTACGCCATTCTTTTTGTTCTGTAATTTATTCATATCTATCAGAGTTTACCGATCATTCGACCAGAGTTCCTATGAGTCTGGTATGTGAAACCAGAAATATCTTCGCCAAATTAATGAATACACAAACATGTACAAGTTGTATATGCTGCGTTTTGCCATATTGTTATACATTCTCCGATTTCTCTGTTTTGCACCTACGTATTTTTCTTACAATATGCATGGTGAGAACAGAAACAATGTTCCTTTTCTGTTGTTATTTTTAGTTTTAGTGAATTTCGCATCTTTTGATCAATTTAGAGATCTGTTCGGCTCATAAGTCAGTTAGTCTCATCTCTAATTTTGCTTTTTCCCACACACTACACTGTTAAGGTTGAAAGCTGATGTTTTTACTGCGCGTCTTCACTGCGCAGGTAAAACATCGTTCATATCTAGTGAGAGAGTATGCGGTCACATTGACTGCATACACACTTACAAATATGGTTTCGCATACTGGCATTCACTATTGTTTTAACTCACATCTGAAGGAAAATGGTCTGTAAAGGGACTGCTTTAGTTGTCGCGATGATCGTATGGATTTATAAATCGATTTATGACAGGGAGTTTACATTTTTTCCGACGCACCCTGTCAAGGAGAGCGATACACCAAG